>NC_061090.1:1009115-1014115 GCF_015104395.2 Macrobrachium nipponense | reverse complement strand
AAAAACTAAACAGTTAAAAACTCCAGGCGAAATAGCGATGCTCGTATTTGAAATGCCTGACGCTTAAGCGGCGTTGCATGAAAGATGAGATCTCGGGGAACTTGCTCTGTCGTTCGAGTTTTCTTCCGTCATTTGTCTCACTGGAGCAGAAGGACACGAAACTTCGTACTTATCATTTTCATAAGACGTGGCTCGGCTGCCAAGTTGGAGCAGAAGCAGAATCACACACAGCGTTCTCAGGGCGCTATTTTTGAAGGTTCTAAACGAAACGAAAGTTGATTCAGGGAAAAGTATAAGACTGCAAACAGAGAGAGAGAGAGAGAGAGAGAGAGAGAGAGAGAGAGAAATACTGTTGATGAGAGCCCTCAAAAAAGAAATGTTTTGGGCACAATTTTGACTCTTATTAATAAAAGATTAAAGCAGCTTCAAGGAACAGTATGAGATTGTAAACAGAGAGAGAGAGAGAGAGAGAGAGAGAGAGAGAGAGAGAGAGAGAGAGAAATAACCTTGATAAGACAAATATCTTTTTTGACTCAACTCTGACTCATATTCCAGGTAAACACACCTAACTCTTTCTCATTGCTAAATCAGATTAATGTCGCTGATGAACTAGGATAGAAAGAAGAACGCAGTTTCTTTAATTTCAAGTATTACAGAAACTATTTTCATTTGCTAAGGAGACAAAAGTAATATATCCATAAAACGCGCATAGAAAAAGGCTGCGTTCAAATACTTGCGTCTCACAATGCTGGGGAATAGGATACGAGACGAAGGTCTTGAGGATACAAATGGATAGTTTATTTCTTTAAGTGCCCGAATGGCGGTTGCGTGAGGAAGTGAGTTATCTGGAGACCTCGAGCCCTTGGGAATGTCAGGATGAGGCAGTGCCTCGTTTTTCAGGATGGTCACAATTCACGCGGGGTGTGTGTGTGTGTGTGGGGGGGGGGGGTGGGGGGGGGGGGGGGGGCATCACCTAAATTCGTGTCTCCTGAAGGTCGCAGGAGGAAAATGCGATATTTAGGAATGCGAGGATAGTTTCCTCATCTTCTCACTGTCGACGTCTAAGTAAGAGTGCGTCCACAATGCAGGAAGACGTCATGAACATGTTATATACATACATACATACATACATACATTATGTATATATATATATATATATATATATATATATATATATATATATATATATATATATATATATATATATAGTGGGTCCACAGTGCAGAAGAACTTCATTAGCACGTCATTAAGTTATCGCAAGTATTACACAAGTTAGATACAAGTTAACGACTTAAGGATAGACCTAACCAGTGTTATTACTGTTATCAAGCATTTGTCAAGAGTCGTTCCCACTTACGGTCTTCGAGATGTTTTCAACCTACTTGTGATCTGTAAGCGATAAGTTTGACGTGTGTATGATTCTTAGTTTACTGCATTGTGTCGGGACTTGTCTACATTAACTCTAGAATATCCTGTTATATGCCAGTAAATCTTGATTCATGGAGATAAAATATTCACTGCTGTGATATAAACTTTGTCCATTCAGATTTCATTGGCTAAACTCTTTCATAGTAGTTTGAGAAAAGTAAACAATGCTATTAAGCTCGCGTGACTAAAATGTTTGCCAGTTCTTCGAACTCGCTTTGTTCCGTAGAAGCTAATTTCATCCGCACGTCTTTTTACCTTCGTTTTAAGGTTTTTTTTTTTTTTTTTTTTGGAGTCCTCTCCTAACCCGTTTTCCGTTAACTCGTTTAGAATTTTATTTTTTGTGAATATACGGTACACACTTTGTTTTTCCCCCCGGTTTTGCTGTCATTCAACACTTCCTCTTTCGTCTTTCATTTGTATTCATGGACAGAGAGAAATTTTAGCTCGCTCTTTCTATCTCTCTTTCTCAATATTCAGTACTTTCTTCTACCTGTTCTTAATTATTGTTCATGTACAGAAAAAATGCATCTCTCTCTAGTTGCACTGTATACTACATTTCAGTACTGCCTCTACCCAACTTTCATTTGTGTCCATGGATCCAAAGAATGTTCAGTTTTCTCTCTCTCTCTCTCTCTCTCTCATCTCTCTCTCTCTCTCTCTCTCTTGTATTTACCATGGTACTATAACATAAATGTAAAGATCAGAAAAATGGACTGTTGTCGTTAAATTGTATAATTAAAAAAACCACATTAAAAGCATCGCATTAAAAGTGTCCCGTGCACAAACTGAATGCCAGAACCAAGAGGAATTAAGCCAATTATTTCAAACACAAAAGATTTTTAATACAGGACGCATGTCCTACATTTCAGTGAGAGGCTTTACTTATCATTAAAATGTTTCGGTAGCTTATAAAAAAAGGGGGTTCATTATTTTTCTCATTAATTTTCATAATACGAAGAATTTATTTTCATTATACTGGAATGGCAATTTTTTTTTTAGTCTTGTTAAAAGAAAAGCAACAATTTAAAGAATATAATTTTTGGAGAGCACAATATGACACTGCAGCGAAGATGCGTCTACAAACTTACTGATTTATTCAGGTTGGTTGGCTGGTTATGATGTTAGCTGGTTTTTTGTGCCAGCACGGGCTCTTGCTCCTAGAGCAGCCCGTAATTCAAGTCGATGAGCAGGTGAGATATTTAGGATATGAAAACTTTATTTGTGATACATGGATATGACGTGGTGAAGGTGATATTGGAATGAAAGATTTATCAGGCAAGGATGCAACCTCTTTGAACCCTGAGGTACCCTCCAGATGTAGGGAAAGAGTCTCTGATAGTAGTGAGTGTTGGCAAGTGGGAGAGGCCAACAGACTGGAAGAATAAAAGGCTCGAGTTTTAGGCACAGGTAGCTATAGTAGACTCACATCTACCGTGCATTTGATGTCCAGGCCAGTCCCTTACGACGCTCCTGATTGGCTGTTGATAAGCCAATCACAGGGCTGGAAACTCTCAGTCTCTCGAGAGAGTTCACATAGGCAGGATGTATGTTTCCACCTCTCCTGACGGGATACTTTTGAAAGACGTATCCCTCAGGAGAGGTGGAAAATACATCCTACCCATGTGAACTCTCTCGATAGATTGAGAGTTTTCAGCCCTGTGATTGGTTTATCAACAGCCAATCAGGAGCATCGTAAGGGACTGGCCTAGACATGAAATGCACGGTTGATGTGAATCTACTAGAGTAAGGTATAGCTCATGGGGGTCTGAGGCTATTCCCTTACGTTCTATTTCTTGTGGTTAGTTGTGGGTGTGTTTGTTGAATGTGTTGGAGAGAGAGTGATCTGAACGAGGAGAAGAGTGATGAAGGAAGTTAGTCTCTGGACATTCTTTGATTAAGGTAGAGATAGCTGAAGGATCTTAGTGGAGAGGTATTTTGTATTCAGTCTGTCTTGTATACGGGTGAATGAATAGCTTGCTTTGTGTGGTCTTGAGTTTGTTAAGTTGGTTAGGGGAGGAGAGAGGGGAGGTAGGGGGTATCCTTTGACTGTTAGCACTTTGTCTTGTCAATCGGGCAGTGCCTGGCTTATACCGTGGTGACGGGTGGGTGGGGGGGGAGCATAGGAAACCTGCAAGTTCTTGAGTGCTGGCTAGAATGTGCTTTGTAAGTTGAGTGGCAGTCCGTTCATTTCCTGCATATCTTGTTCTTAGCTGTTCCGTTTCTTGACAGTCTAGTAGGTAGTGTTCCAGGGATTCTTCTGCAATTCTTTCACAGTATTTACATTGCTTGGGATTGTTTTCTATCTTTTGCCACGTGCTTAGGTACCCTAGTCTTAGTCGATGGACTATGACTGCTAGCGCCTGTGACATATTTTTGGGTAAGTTGTGGGGTTGTAGACTTGTGGTGCCTACATACCATTTAGCATTTTTGAGCCTACAAAAATGGCTTTCCTGATTTTGCTTTCTTCTTGCAGTTGGCAGTATGTTGCAGCTTTGTTTTTCAGTTGAGTGAGTGGCTGATTTTGATACTGATGTTGCTGATTTGTAGTCCGCCTTTTGCTAGGGAGTCTGCTTCTGCGTTTCCGTGGATTCCTACATGGCTCAGAATCCAGTTTAGTGTTACCTGCCTGTTTCTGGTTTGGTGGAGGTTTGCAATTGTCCATATGCTTGTTAGAAGTTTTATGTTTTCTTTTGTCTTGCCTTTTGTGATGGTTTGTATTGCTAAATTTGAGTCCGTGTGAATTGTTGCATGTCCCTGCTTGTTGTGTGAGTCTTCTGGCATCTTTGCAATGGCCATTAGCTTCGTCTGTAGAGTGGAGGCATTGTCAGAGAGCCTACAGCTTCCTCTGAGGGATGTCGTGTAGACTCCTGCTGCCGCCGCTGGGATGTTGAGGTCTACTGGTCCGTCCGTGAAGTATACTTTTGTGGCTGCTGTTTTTCTGATTGATTCTTGTGCTGCTTGTTTTAGCTGCTGAGTGGTACATACCTCTTTGCTTGCAGGGAGGATTGTGTAATTTGTTTTGAATAGTTCTGGTTCCCAGAGTGCTGGTTCTATGTACTCTGTGAATGGAGTATCCTGTTTGATCGCTGCAGCATGATTTTGCATGCCTATTATTCTTATTGCTGCTAGAAGATTGCCACCATATATCTTGGGGAGGGGGTTTATTTCTTAAAGGAGTTAAATGCATTTTTTATCTCTCTTTTGAGTGGACAGTTCCTGTCATTTTTTCAAGGTTTTCAGCAGGATGGATGTGTTTCTCTGATCTATTCTGTATGTTAGAGACTGTAATTTTGTCTCATCCCTCAGGATGCAGAAGTTGTCCACATTGGTACACCTGTAATGAGTCTCAGGGCATTGTTTGTTTGTTTGTATGATTTGTTTGTTTGTATGATTTGTTTGTTTGTTTGTATAGTGTTTTTACGTTGCATGGAATCAGTGGTTATTCAGCAACGGGACCAACGTCGAGAGTGAAATTCGATGACCAGAAATGCAGATCTCTAACACCTCCATGGAATGCCCGAGGATCGAACTCGCGGCCACCGAGGTGGCAGGTCAAGACCATACCGATCACG
>NC_061090.1:991615-1004115 GCF_015104395.2 Macrobrachium nipponense | reverse complement strand
CATATGTCATCACGAATTGCAAACCTAGTGAAAAGGACTCTCTTCGGGCCATGCCTTTGAGCTTCATTCATCTTACGATGAGTCAGGACTTGAAACAAAACTAATAATAATAATAATAATAATAATAATAATAATAATAATAATAATAATAATAATATCAATAATATTCGGAACCAACCATAAAAGACTATACAGCCAACTAAGAGGGGAAGACAACCACCCAGAAATTCCTGAAGCCGAACCAAGTAAGAGACTCTGGGAAAACATATGGAGCAATCCGGTATCACACAACAAACATGCAACATGGCTCCAGGAAGTCAGGAAAGAAGAAACAGGGAGAATAAAACAAAGATTCACATAGATCACGACAGACACAGTCAGACACCAACTAAAGAAAATGCCAAACTGGAAAGCCCAGGTCCCCGATGAAGTCCATGGATACTGGCTCAAAAACTTCAAGGCCCTACACCCACGAATAGCAGAACAACTTCCAGCATGTATCTCAAATCCACCATGCACCCAAATGGATGACTGTCATGTTAAATTAAGTTATTTCATTGTTTATAAATAAATTCGGCCTTCGGCAGGAGTAATTGCTAACTGCCCTTTTCATAAGTGCTGCGATAACCTTCGCCCCTCCGCCTTCGTTAATTAGTGAATGTTCCATTAACTCTTTTGTTTATTTTTTTTTCTCTTCGAGTGTTAGGTTTTAGTGAGAATTGTGGACGAGGACTGCTGCTGCCTGGGAAACGAGGAGTTCGGACTCTACCTTGATCTCAGACGTAGATCCTGATTAGCAGCCGTTGATGGACGCTTTCTTTTTCTTTTTTCCTCATAAGGAATTGTGCCTTTGGAGGATTGTTTCGCTGGTGTCTTTGAGTCTCCCGCGGTAAATTGTACACTTCTTTGGATCACGGCCCACGTATGCAGGGGTATTGGTCACCCACGATAGCCACCTAGCTTGTTACGTCCTGCAAGTGTATGTGTTACTTGCGACCTTCGCTTTGCGTCATTTTCCCCGCCTGAGGATCCCGCGGGAAGACGGGTGCTGTCGTTCCGTCCCGGCACTGTTGGAGGTACCATAGCCGTGATCAAAGAGCGTCATCACATCTGCTACTCTGCTCGTCTGATGGACCGAGGGTCCGTTGGGAGGAACGTAGGGAGTCATTACCCAGGTAAAGTTACGATCTTTTCATTATTCGTTATGGATGCGCTCAGCCCGTTTACCTGGTGTTAATGATACTCCCTCTGATGCTGATGAACGTTCAACCCCTCTCTGTCGTCTAATCCATATATGGATAAGTATTGATACAAGCTATCTCACAGATAGTTAGTGCAGTGTGGAGATATATATATGTATCTATAAATATGACCCTCAACATAATTCTTTTATGAACATGTATTTAATTATTCATGCATGTGGTTTAATGTGATAGCGCAATTTGTATGCCAGCATTGTGTTATGTTTATTATTTTGTTATTGGGTTTAGTCTTTAACATTTGTGTGTAGGCAGGTAATTTTAAGGTTTTCTGCCTTTTCCTTTCTCCTGACTTCCTTCTGCTATCTATTTAGTAATAGGATAATGGTTTGTTGATTTTTATGGGCCCGGCTAATAATATGAGCCATACTTTTGATCCGTTAGTTTTTCTATGTTAGGGTTTAGATTATTAGCTGTAGGTCAACCTTGGGTATTTAGAGGACTCGGTATATTAGTCCTCCAGGTTATTTTGTAGTCTGTTGGAGTTCGTCTTAGTAGCTTTAGGTTACTCCTGATACCAGGTTGAATTTATTTAAGTGGAGTGTAATAAATGTTGTTAGATTTTTCAGTGTTTTTTTGTTCTGTCTTCCCTCAATTCACCGAGTTACATAAATAATATACTGCCTACGACTCCTTTAGAAAATTAAAATCTAAAGAACCTGAACTACGGCCTACACAGGTCGTAACAAGTGGCGACTGTGACAGGATCGTACGCAGGTGTACTCGGTGTTTGAGGAAGCAGTACAGCTCTGGAGGGATGTGACAGTATTTATTGTTGATATTTGATTTTTGGGTCTAGTTGCTTTCCTTCCCCTTAGGATATAATTTTCATTAAAATGGAGGACTTTACTTTTGACCCGTCAGAATTCTTGGGTTCGGCTGACTGTTTAAGATATTTAGGAGTTTTGACAAGGGCTTATTTGGTACGGTGTGCCCGGTGGTTGGAGATCCTCATAAGTCCTCTGACACTCGGGCCAATTTGTTAAAACTGGTTAAAGGAAAAATTGTCCCTAGGTTTGGCTGAGGGCAATGAGGTAGCTAGAGGCCTAGCCGGTGATTTTGAGAGTGGCACTGATCTTGAGTTGGACCAAGAGGGGTCCATAGTCGATGATGTAAGCGTAAATCCTGGTTTGTCCCTCGTTCGCTGATCCCCTGCAGTAAACGTTATGTATCAAGGTCCGGCCAATTTTCCTACTCCGGCCAGGACTCTTACAAATGTTGATATATCAACTAATCCTTTTTTAGCTGAAGAGGCTGTACCCAACCATGTAGCACCTTCCACTCCTGTATTGGCCCCAGGGCAGGAGGAATTCAATATAATTGTAAGAGGATTGAGTTATTGAAATTGCAGTTTGAGGAGACGAGAGGGATCCGGAAACATGCGATTGAATTGGTCAAGCTTAAGCTTGAGTTGGCCAAGGTGCAAGGGTCCCCTAATCATTTTAGCTCTCCCTATAGCTCATCATCGGACAAATTTAATATTTCAGCTGCTCTAAAGTTAGTTCCAATTTTTGATGAGGGAGCGTACCAGAATTTTTTAAAGCTTTTGAGAGAGTTGCGACCCGGTTGTCTTGGCCCACAGAAATGTGGACGGTACTCATACAGTGTAGATTGAGGGGCAAGGCACTCCGGGTGTATAATGCATTGGAAAGAGGGTCTTGCCAGAGATTATGACAAAGTAAAGGCTTTGGTTCTCAGGGCCTATGATTTGGTCCCTGAGGCCTATCGTCAGAGATTCCGAACCACTGGCAAGCCCAATTCTATGTCTTATGTTGAGTACGCTCGTCTCAAGGAGGAGCAGTTTTGACAACTGGCTGAAAAGTCGTCAAGTTGCTTCTTTCTCTTCTTTGAGGGAACTGATGGTACTGGAGGAGTTAAGAAGGTGTGTCGCAAAGAATTGAGGGTTCACTGGAGGACACTAAAATTTTAACGTTATCCAAGGCAGCTCAGTAGCTGATGAGTTTGTCCTGACCCATCGGGCTGGGTCAGGTAACTTCTCGTCCTCATCCCCTAATAATAATAGTAGTTTGTCTCTAAGTCAAATAAACCCCTTTAAAAATCAATTCTAGTACTCCAAATAGTAGCACGAGTAATCATGTTGGTAGTGGCCTCAGAAAGGACTCGAGTGGTGGGCACACTCTGGTTTTTTCTAACCGTGGCAATTCGGGTAAAATCAATCAAGTTAGAGGTAATTGCTTTTGGTGTAATAAGCCAGGGCATCGACAAGTTAAATGTAGAGCCAGGAGCCGTTACCTCCAAAAGAATCAAAATAATGGTAATCGGCCTACGCCAATCTCATTAATTTCAAATAATTCTATTCAGAGAGTAAGAATGGCAAAACTGTTGATCCCCAGGTTAGTAATGAACCATATGTAGGTAAAGTAAAACCTGTATTGTTGGATTCCACTGGTAATTTATGACCATTTAACAAATATGTCTACCCAGGAAATTGAAAAATCTGAGACCTCTACGCTTAATGTTAAATTCTTGAGGGACACGGGATCCGCTAGAATCTTTTGGTGTTTGCAGGGTCCTTGTCTAACTTAGTTCCTTATACTGGAGAATATGTGGTCCTGGGAGGATTTCCCGATATGGTGGTTTCTGCTCTTTAGTAAGGGTGGAGCTGTCCTTCCCAGGGTATCACAAGGTTACCGAGCTGGCGGTAGTTGAGAGCCTGCCGATACCAGGAATAGACGGAATCCTTGGGAAATGATATGTTGAGTGCAGAGGGCAGGAATATTTCCTATTGTTTCGGTCTCGGCTTGCCCTGTGGCAATAACTACTCAAGCCTCTGCTAAGCGTGCAGCGGAAGCTGATAATGATGATGACCTAAATTTAAGTAGTTTAGAAGTAGAGGTAGAGAAGCCCGGGCTAGTAGAAGGTAGTAGTAGTAGTAGTTCTAGTTTTGGAATATTTAAAATTATTGAAACCTGATTGTGACCGTCTCTCTTTCGTACAGGCCCAAAAAGATGAATTTTCATTCGAGTTAGGTAATACGGACGATTTGACCAGGCCTAGGTTGCTGTTTTGAAAGGATTGTTGTATAGGGGTCAGTCATCCCCCAACTCATCAACTAAATGTGACTTCTTGTTTGAAACAAAATTGTCGTACCTACCAAGTTTAGGGAGGCTGTGTTTAAGCCTTGCCACATGAGGATTCCTTTTCTGGCCACTTAGGCTTAAGTAAAACTTTTTGTAGGTTAAGTAAATGTTTTTGGTGGCCAGGAATGAAGTCTTCGGTGAAGAAATTTGTAAGAACTTGTGAAGTGTGTCAGGTGATGGGTAAGGCCAATCAACCTATTCCCAAGGCTCCTCTTAACCCAATTCCTGCAATTGGAGAAACCCTTTGCAGAATTGGTAATTGATGTGGTGAGGACCTCTGCCTAGGACGAAGTCAGGGTTTACGCATCTCCTGACCATAATGGATAGAGCATCACGTTTTCCTGAGGCCTTTCCAATGAGGAGGAAAGTAACCTCAAAAGCTGTCTTTGACAAATTAGTGGAATTTTTCTCCAGATATGGACTGCCTTGTAAAATTCAGTCAGATTGCGGCTCGAATTTTACAAGTAGGGTATTTAAGAGTAAGTGTGCTGAACTGGCCATTCAGCACATTACCAGTGTACCCTACCATCCTGAGAGTCCAGGGGGGGTGGTGGAAAGATTTCACCAGCCCTTAAGTATATATTAAAAAAATATTGTTATGAGCAAGGAGAGGATTGGGATAAAGGGGCTTCCCTTTGCTCTATTTGCCATAAGGAATTTTCCCAATTCTTCTACCGGCGTTGCTCCCTTTGAATTAATATTTGGGCACAAGGTTTGAGGACCTTTGGAAATCTTCCATGAATTGCTTGAAGCAAATCAGAGAGGAGAGCGTACGGTGGGAGAAGTTGTTAGTGAACTTAAGTCCAAGTTAGCCGTAGCTTGGAAGTATGCCAAAGATAATTTGTCTGCTTCCCAAGCTACAAAAAAAACCAAATTTGACCAGAAGTGTAAGGTACGATCATTTGAGTCAGGTGACTTAGTATTAGTTTTAAGTACAGACCCAGACAACTTCCTTGAACCCAGGTACAAGGGCCCCTGGAAGGTGTTGAGAAAGTTGTCTGAGGTCAATTATGAAGTTGAAGCCCCTGGAACTCGACGTAAATGTAAAATTTTCCACATAAACAGATTGAAGTCTTACTCTTCTGAATAGACGGGTATCCTTTGGCCATTGTTTTTGAGCCAGTTATGAGTATGGTTGCACCTGTGGAGGAAAACTTGGAAGATGTTTTGGACCAGGTGCCTTCAGATGCTCTAGGTAATAACTTACAAAATTTAGGTGTTTTTAAAAGAAGGGTTAGAACATCTGGAGGCACCTCAGAAACAAGATATATTAAGCTTAATTAGGAATTTTCTGACTTGTTTCAGGACTCTCCAGGAAGGACGAGGTTTGCTCCAGCACGATGTGGATGTTGGGACGCTTCTCCGGTTAAACAAAGCCCATATCGCCTCAGTCCAGAGAAGCGTGCCATTGTGGAAGATGAAATTAAATACATGCTGGAGCACAATCTCATACAACCATCAGTAAGCCCATGGAGTTCTCCTATAGTCTTGGTGAAGAAGCCTGATGGTAAATATCTGTAGTGTGTTGACTATAGGAGAGTAAACTCTGTTACTAAAAATGATTCCTTTCCTCTTCCCCGTATTGACGATTGTCTGGACCTGATAGGTCCTGCTAGGTTCATTACAAAATTGGATCTGTTAAAGGGGTATTGGCAGGTTCCCCTATCTGGCCGTGCCCGTGAAATTTCAGCATTTGTGACGCCCTCAGGGCTTTACGAGTGCAAAGTAATGCCCTTTGGGATGAAGAACGCTGCCTGTACTTTCCAGCGTCTGATGAACAGGGTGATTTGTGCCTGGAAGGTACAGAAATCTATATAGATGACTTGGTGGTACACAGCAATGACTGGCGGACCCACCTGGTAAGATTAAGAAAAGTTTTTGAGGCACTTAGGGCCGCCGGTCTTGTTGTGAATCTGGGTAAATGTGACTTTGGGAAAGCTAAAGTTAGTTATTTGGGTCACGAGATTGGCTTGGGTAAAGTGGCTCCTAAGCAAGCCAATCTCGAGGCCATAGTTGCTTTGAAGAGACGTGTAATGTCAGAGAGGTTCGCAAAGTGCTGGGTATGTTGGGATATTACCGTAGTTTGTCCGAAACTTCTCTGACCTTGCCAGCCTCTAACTAATTTATTGAAAAAAGGGCAGAAATTTATTTGGTCTTCTCGATGCGAAGAAGCATTTTTAAAACTTAAGATGTTACTCGTGTCTAATCCAATATTGGTTTCTCCCAATTTTCAGAAACCAGTCATCATAGCCGTTGATGCCACACACAGTAAGAAAAGTGATGGACTCCTAAGGAGGCAGGATGCAACCCAGAACCCCACACTATAAATACCACCAGTCGAATTGGAGGACTGTGATAAGAGCAAAAAAAAAAAAAAAAATAATAATAATAATAATAATAATAGTGTACTTAGAAAGCAGACCTATTCTCAAGCTGCTGAAGTAGCTAACTTTTAATAGAATAATGATAATAATATAAAGTTTCATCGCAAGAATATTTTATTATATCCTTTCACTACTTGGTGCTTTATTACGAACAGGGAGGAATTGTAAACTTGACCCAACTCTGTGGCTGGAAAATGTATATAGCGAGGAAATTCAACGAACATGACAACAATGGTAGCTTTAACCCCTGCTGGCTTTGTGGAATTATGGAAACGACATGGTCTAACCGTGTCGTTTCCATAATTCCAGGAGCGACCAGTGTAAATAATGGCATTCTCCATAACTTTTAACGACCATACCGGTTTTTGCGATGGCTCTTTAACTAGTTATCTTTATAATTTTTTTAATTCTATTCAAGTTTCTTTTTATTAAATTTAATCACTGTATTAAAAAGGATTTAGGAAAGAGCTGCAATATCCTAATCACTATAAAGCTTATCTATCAATTTTGAATTAAATACTATTTTTTTTTTTGGTTTTTTGGAATCCTCATCGTATCTATGTAGGTATATTGCTAAATACAGAATAACTTTCTCCAACTTGATCAGTTGGCCTCCTCAGCCTGAATAAACATAGAAATGATAATACATTTAGGAGAACCTATTTGAAAATGGAAAAGCTGCTTATTATTCTTTCAGGTAACTCCAGAATTGCTGGATGGTCTTTTGGCAATTCTCTGGGGACGTCGTGGCTGCCATATTGGTTGTTGGTCTTACTGCTTGTTGAGTGTCCAAAACTGGCGAATCAGGTGTTTATTCAATATCTTGCAAAGACTACAATAAAAGATATTATGGTGAAACAGGAAGACGACTTTCTATTAGTTTAGTGGAGCATAAGCGATATGCAGAATAAGATCCCAGAAACAGTATGGTAGAAAAACATAGTTTAGAGCTGGACCATAGGATAGACTGGTTAAATACTGATAATTGTATAGGAGTAGCGATATTTGGCAAGCGTAGGGTCATTGAGGGAGCCCTTATAAATTTAATGAGCACTTTCGAGAATAATAACCCTTTACTCAGGAAGATTTCCACTCTAATAAGTAGGTTGGTTAAGCTGCCAAAATTAGATTTAGGTTCGGTGCGACTTTAGTTGGTGGTCTACCTGCGTATTTCTACAGTTTCGCCGTGTTGAGTACTAGCCTGTCGGGGGCGGGGTCAAACTGTCCCTAAAGTAGCACCAAGGGGTTTGTGTTGTGTGAGATTGAGCAATGGAATTATGCCAGCCTCGGGGATCAACAGTGGTAAAATGCACTTAGGGACATTTGACCCCCCGACGGGCTAGCACTAAACACGGCAAAACAGTGTAGAAACACGCAGATAGACCGCCTACTAAAGTAGCAGCTTTAGATTCTCTTCCGACTGTTCCACCTGCTTCTGCTTCCCCATTATGCTAGCTGATATAATTAATAGCATAAGAGCAATTTCTGGAACAACCGAAGAACTACCTAATTCGCCTGTTTTGGACACTCAACAAGCAGTAAGACCAACAACCAAAATGGCAGTCGCTACCGTGCCACGACGTTCTCAGAGAATTGCTAATAGACCATCGAGCAAATCTGGAGTTACCTGAGAGAATAAAAAAAAAAGCAGTTTTTCAATTTTTCAACAGGTTTCCTTAATGTATTATTATTTTTACTATATGTTTATTCAGGCTGAAGATGCAAAACTGATCAAGTTGGCGAAAGCGACCCTGTATTTAGCAATATACTACACAACTACGACTGTGGATTTTACTTTTTCATTTAAAACATCACGAGAAGTGATACCAAATGAAATGCTATTGTTTTTACATTTTTATCCGCTATTTCCAGAATACATCCGCACAGCTATGGAACCCTCTAGACAGGTGGGCAATATTGCACCAGAGAGAGAGAGAGAGAGGAGAGAGTAGAGAGAGAGAGAGAGAGACCTGAATGTTTTCTTTGTTGACGTTTTCTGTGACGATTCGACAGGTACGGGCAGAACCGAGCTCAAGGGGTAATTTGAAAGGTAATTTGAAATCCATTCACACAGGAGGATCCAAGGCCTAGGAAGTTGGAGATAAAGGCATGAATTATTGAAGCAAACTAAGATTTTTTACAACCAAACCAAGCCGTGTTAATTTTAAATTCTGGCCATTTTATGATATCCATCTATCTGTCCGTGTATTTATCATTATTCAGCACTACCTATACATACATAATATATTGTATATATTGACAAACTGTAAGCCTGCCCCATTCTGTATTTGTATATAAAGTTCCTTCAACTTCTCTTGCATTCAGTGTGAACTTAAAAATATAGAACACACTACGAAAGTACTTGTTCACAGTCCTGGTTTTCACTCACCTTCTTACGTGGATTTTGTGATATTCTCAAGCACGTGTTCCTTCGTGCTACATTGGATATATATACATACACACACACACACACACACACACACACACACACACATATATATATATATTATATATATATATATATATATATATAATATACACGTGTGTGTGTATGTACAGGGTATCCATAAAGTCCCAACACCATTAAATGTATTTAGTGCTCAGAAACCATATAACAGAGTAATGCAGTTTTTTTTTCAAGTTTTTACATCTAGTTTGTTTTCATTTATATTCAATTTGTATTTAAGTTTTAATATTCAATATCTTAATATATTCAGCGTTGCAGCCAAATGACCGTCTCTGAGCATTGAATTTGCTGCTTTAATGCAGAACAAAGCGAAGACGACAATGAGTACTTACAAAGGGCGATGTCTTCCGATGAAGCCACTTTCTTTGTGGCTGGTCATGTTAACCGAGATAATGTTCGGACATGGGGTTCTGAAAACCTTCGCACCGCTAGCGAACACATTCGTGGTACAAGTCCGAACGTCTGGTGTGCTCCTACGCACAATCAAGTAATAGGCCCAGTTTTCTTCGCTGAAAAGAATATTACAAGAACAATTTACTACGACATGATTCATAACTACATACTCCCTCAGGCAGAGGAGTTGCCACCCGCCATACTACTTCAGCAAGACGGAGCCCCTGCACATTGGTCTAATGATGTTAGGCGATGCACATCTCCCTGGAAAGATGGATGACCGTGACGGACCAGTCGCATGGCACCTCGTTCTCCTGAAACTTACCCCCTTGGATTTTCTCCTTTTGGGGGTACGTCAAGGAAGGTGTCTACGAGAATCCCGTTCATGATCTTGCCAACACTTCGTAGACGCATTGTTAAAGTTGTTCAAACAGTTGACGTTGATATGTTGCAGCACATATGGAGGGAGATTGAATATTGTCTCGACATTGTGAGGGCAACTGGAGGTGCACATGTCGAATGTATTGCATGAAGTTCTCTGAATGTAAACTAGAGGAAGTAGAAATTATATATATACATATATTTATATATATATATATATATATATATATATATATATATATATATATATATATATATATATATATATATAATTATATTTATATAAAGACACACATACACACACAGCAGAGACCAGAGCATATGAAATCATCTAGCTCATAATTTTGTAGCCTAAGTCAGCCATAGGTATACTGATGCTGTGCCCGATGTACGTAACCATAAACATCTGGAGAGATGAACTTTTGTCTTTGTCTCTAAATCCTGCCATTTTTAGGAGTTCTCTCCTTACAAACACTGATACAGTGTAAGTTGTCCATCATTGGAAACTATTATGACACTGAAAAATTGTTCAAGGAATTGTTTTATTGGGCTTATAAACCCAATAAAGAAAACCAGTGCCCTACTTGTCAGACGAATTCATAAAATTAGTGCCCTAAATTCAAGGTTTTTCGTATTTAATTGCAATAATGTCGTGAATCATCTTGCACTTATAGATTTCCTGTAGAATTTTTTTTTTATTCCTTATATAGAGCAGCAGTAGAGGTGTTTTATTATGTGGCGAGAACATGGCTGGTGTCAATAACAGGTGTGTCTAAATTCCATTTTTACTTCAGCTTATTAATTTTTATTATTAATCTTATGACTAGACAGCAGCAAGATTAATATGGTTGGGAGATTATCTGCTAGGCAAAATTTTCAGGGTAAAATATAGTAGAAAATTATTGAATAACTAATTGCATATACATGTCTGTTAAATATAAATATTCCTTCATTCATCCTTATCAGTTTCTTCTAAAAAATATTGTAGTAGATAAGAAAAAGCCACAACATTAAAACTTTGCGCTTACCAAGAATGTTACAGACAGAGGGGTATGGATATTTTATAACTCAGTCAGTTGGTCTAACTCTTGAATGTTATAGTAGTTGAAAAAACACAGGAAAGGCGATACTCCACTAAATCTAAGATCATAACATCGCACAAATATAGAAATTATTGAAGACAAAAAGTTAAAATACTCATGCAGCAGTAGTCTGTGTGAACGTTCTGTATCGGAACCCATAAGCTTGGGCTCGCGCCCGCCTGTGCCTGTCTGAGTGAACGCACCCTAAAAACAAACAAATACTGATTCCAGGGCCGGGCTCGGCTTATACATTAGCTTCTCGTATGATCCACCAAAAGCAGAGAATGAAAGAATGGGGCTAATGGAAGCGAAAGTACTTTTATAGGCTTTCAAAACCAACCATGGAGAATTTAGCAGATTCATTTGTAAACAGACAGTTGCTTTCCTTTTCGCACCGTAAAGCTAATGGATTACTCCCAAAAAAACTTGATGGAAATTCCCTTGGAGTAAATGCCTTGTAGACATAATAGAATCACTGGCAGGGAGTTGATGAACGACGGGAACGGATAAGTTTCAGAACAGAAGAACAGTTTGGCGGAAGGGGAGAAAGAGAAAACCCAACAAGAATATCAAAAAGCAGAGAAAATTACTTGTAAAGGCAGTCCGAGTATTAAAAGCATTCCTATCAGTCAGTGGAGCTTAAATTATCATTGATGAAGTCAAGAATAACAAAGCAAAAAATACAGCTGAAGTTTAAAAAGGAAAAGAGAATGAGGAAGTTTCTGTGTTCATGACCTTATTGATATCCCTTAACCTCCGTGAAGATAAAGATAAGATAAAAGCAAAAAGATGACTCTGTAAATATACAAATGGATTGTCATTCTCCTTCATCGTCTGAATATCTAGCAAAGGGGATGAGCAGAAAGAAGTAAAGGAAGAGGAAGCTAGAAAAAAAAACTATCGAAAAGAGGGCTAAAAAGTCGTTCTTTTCTTTCTAACTACTGTCAGAATACTAAAAAAAATGGAGGCAGGTAATGAAAGTGAAAATTCGGATCGCTGAAAGTTAGAAAAAAAATTGGCTGGAGCCAATTACCGGACGAATTTCTGCTTATGTTCCAAGAATCCTAATAGCTTCCAGGAATAGTACAAGTTTCTCCTGGACATGCTATGGAGGATAAGGATAGTCGAGAAAGTAGGTTAGTGCAATATCGTCACCGAGAACTTTATCTATACCGAATGCCCAGACGAAGATTGAGGGAACTGTGATAAGCCTTTGAAGGCACCGTATTTCGAACTTTGGGAAGTACAGTTAATTTAGTTTCCAGAGTCCGTGGGTGATCCACAGGTCTTAATCACTTTCAGATCTCTCTCTCTCTCTCTCTCTCTCTCTCTCTCTCTCTCTCTCTCTCTCGTTGCTGATGCGGATCATCCTTCGATTCATCACACCCTTCTCACAAAGAAAGAATTAAGGATAGAAAGAATAAATAAAAGTT
>NC_061090.1:960445-977945 GCF_015104395.2 Macrobrachium nipponense | reverse complement strand
CGACGACATCTGAGATCCACCCGCCTTTTGAGATATTCATTACCTGCTTCTCTTTTATTAAGGCCGATTCCATCATTTGACTCTTGTACCGGCAGTTGCTGCTATAAATTACACGTGACAAATTCCAGTTTATTCTATGGTTCTGTTCATTTATATGGTTGAAAAATAGCCGAGTTCTGTTGTCTATACTAACTGACCGTTTGTGTTGTATTAATCTCTGGGGAGTGATTTACCTGTAAATCCGATGTAAGATTGGTCACAGTCCTGGCATGGGATCTCATAGACCCCAGAGTCTTTGGGAGATGTCTTTTGTTGGACGTTAATCAGGGATTTGGCTAAGGTATTTGGTAGGTAAATGCAAAAGGGTTGGATTCCCAAGGGTGTGGGTTATTCTCTTAAATCGTCTCCAGGTGAGGAATTTTTATTTTATTATTGGGTGTGTCTCTGGTCTTGTCTTTAGGGGTCGGTAGAAAATTACGTTTGCTTTTTGAATTGCCTTCTCAATTATATGGTCAGGATACTTTAAAGATGAAAGTTGCTTGCCAATTAGTTCAAATTCTTTTTCCAGGAAATCTGGGAACAAATTCGTAAGGCTCTTAAGAATAGGTTGCTAGCTACACCTATCTTGATAGTAATGTCGTGATAGCTAAAGTAGTGAATATATGAAAGTGAGAACGTTGGGGTTTCTGTATATGGTAAATTTGTAGTTCTGTCCGTGTATCTGATTATTAAAACATCAAGAAAAGGAAGAAGATTAAAGGAAGATTATCAGCGGGGGTGACCTAAATTGGCTTACTTTGTGGACGGATCTCTTGGTATAAATACCACCTTTTCTGTAAACTTTTCTCATTCATATACCTGAAGAGAGAGACAGCAGTCTCTGAAATATAGTACTTTTCTCTCTACATTTTGGTGTTTTTTATGGGCTCCTTTTATTATATATTAATATTATATATATATATATATACTATTATTATATATATATTATATATCTATATATATACATAGCTATATTATATCATATATATAACTATATATAATAATATATATATATATTGATATTATGTATATAATAATAAAATAGTTATTTATTATAATTATATATAATATATATATATATATAATATATGGAGAAAGCCAGGTACTATGCCGTACCTCTAAGTAAATGGGGATACAATCCACAGTGAAGTAAAATTCCTCTTGTAGTTTAAAAAATATATAGTTCTTGTGTAGGATTAAAGCTTTCGACCATCAACTGTGGTCTTGTTCACTAAGTGTGATATGTCACCTCAAGGAACTAACAAGTAAGAGCACAACATTTGAAAAAACAACGGTTGGGTAACAAGCTAGTTCATATGATGAATGATCAGGCGGTTGATCCCTCGTTCTTTCCAGAATTCGTCTTGATTTTCGTGGGGGAATGTTTCTATTGTCAACTGCTTGTTCTATGGTGGTTAGGTGGTTTGTAGGAGAAATGACCTGAGTGGAGTAAACAGGAGAGGAAGCAGCATCGTTATTGGCACATATATTTCTAAAGTTTGAAATTTTCCCTTTCCTACATATCTCTTCACAAATAGCTGTATTTTTCTGTAATGCCAGTATTTCCTGCAAAGGTCTCGTTTAATGAAATTAACGCCCCTTCTACTACTCGTCTCAAAGACCGGTCGTTACATGCAAAAACAACCTTTGTACCTTTAAAATTTATTGCGTGGTTTTTCTCCCATGTATGTTGCGCAATGCCACTGTATGAACTTCCCCTTCTGCAAGCAGCAACGTGTTCTTCCTTCTCTTATCAATGGAACGTCCGCTTTCTCCCACGTAACCATTCATTGCAATCACTACAAGGTATTACATATACTCCTACATTCTCTCTATTACCGTGTTATTTTTAATGAGTTTCTTCTTGATTGTACTGTTGTACTGAAAAACTACGTTGAAGCCGTTATTTTTCCCTTTAAGCTGCCTAGAAAATTATTAAGTTTCTCTATTTAAGGAAGAGCAAGAGATGCCTTAGAATCTGCCTTTTCAGTATATCATGAGGGGCGTAAAACATCGATCTAGCTTTAGATAGAGACTGTAGTATAAAAAACTTTGGGTAACACAGTTTAGTAAAACTATCTACCAAGAAATTTATTTCGGCGTCAATGAACTGGGGATCATATATTCGGTATGCTCGAAAAAACAAATTGGTGAAAACGTTGTGCTTTACTTTCGGTTCATGATATGAAAAGTAATGAATATAGGTGTTTGTGTGGGTGTTCTTCCGATACACGCTAATTTAAAGTCACTACTCACTGTGTCTTCTATGGAACTACCATATCTAGAAAGGGAAGCCTATTTTCCATTTCCTTTTCCACTGTAAATTTGATAGAGGGCAAAAAACCATTAAGCAACTCTAAAACCTATGAAAGGCTTCCTCGCCGTGTCTATAAACAATAAAAACATCATCTACATACATAACCCAAATTTCAGGTTTTATGTCTTCCTGTAGTGTGTCAACGTAAACCTTTTCGAAAAATTCCATACATAAGTTAGCCAAATGATAGGGGAGAGGGGTGTGAGCCCATCGAGACCCCGGATTTTTGTTGATAGAACGAACCATTAAACTCAAAAATTGTAGATTCAAACGCAAATTTAATTAAATGACAAAATGTATCTATGTGCATAGGTGGCTTGAAATATTATCTGAGGCTAATTTCTTCAAGTTGTCGAGCACGAAACTCAGTGGTACATTCGTGAATCAGAAAAACTATATCTAGACTGTACATAGTACCTATATAATTCTTTTCCTTAATTTGATCCATAAAAATCCATACTGTGCTTAATGTGAGATTTCGAAATTGTCCCTATTAATTTCCCCAAAACATCCGCTAACCATGATGACAGATCCGACTGAGGATTGTTGCAGCTAGCGACAATGGGCCTTAAAGGACACCCCTCCTTGTGAATCTTGGGAGTTCCGTAAAAATAACTAAAAGACTGCAGTTTTCTCGCTAGCTTACTCAGACTATATTTCTGGTTTCTTTTTCCACACCACTGCTAACTATGGCTTTTTTTTTTCTTGTTAAATTCAGACTGCAAATCGCTAATGCAAGGGGGTTTGTTACTTTTAGGTATGTGTTACTATCGTTTAAGAGCCTGTGTGCCTTGATCAGGTAATCGTTCTTATTCATAACCACTACACAGCCTCTTTGTCTGCTTTTAAAATTTTAATACTTGAATTCTTTTCAATCATCTATAATGCCAAGTTGAAACGTCGTGGTAAATGATCTACCTTCTTCTCAAAGCTATGAAGCAACATGCCTTTAATAAAATCTACGTTTACTCCTGTATGCTTGTAGTGAAATTGATCGATGCTACCAATACCTCTAATGAAATCAATATCCTCAGTGCCCAGAGAAAAAATTTGAGTCCTAGGCTAAGAAGTATTTTAGTATCCTCATCTAGCTCACAGTCCGCAAGTATTTGGATATTATCCTGATTAAAAGCAAGATTCCAAACAGAGTGCCTACATAAATTTCTAAGCTTCCCATCTAGCTGAGCTTTATGTGCCAACGACTTTTGCGATGCAACCCCTCACCTGCACAATTAACAATCCAGTCAAAGTTGATATCTGTTCTCCTTTTGTAGATTTCTTGCCGTAGATTATTTTTCCTGTGTCCACCTAATTTCCAAAAGAATTTCCTCACGTTTGAACTTTGCTTGCTTCATTTGGTCCTCCAAAAAGTCTCTCTTGTATCTGGGAAACGGATCTCCTTCAAAAGAGTCCCTGCATAACCAGCCGTACATTTTCGGAACACCTGCTCTGCAATACAATCTTGAAGGAATATGATTTGATTTTTCAGTCTTCTGGCGGTAATGCATCTTCTTTCGTATAGTCTGTACTCCTAAGAACCTGAGTTCCCAAAGCTTGCCGGATGAGGTCTCCTATAATGTTAGCCATTTAATGTTTTGTGGATGTACTACGTGGAAACATAAATGCAGAAGCCAGGTACTATGTCGTACCTCTAAGTAAAATGGGGATACAATCCACAGTGAAGTAAATTCCTCTTGTAGTTTAAAATATATTTTCTTGTATAGGATTAAAGCTTTCGACCATCAACTGTGGTCTTGTTCACTAAAGTTTATATGTCACCTCAAGGAACTAACAAGAGCACAAACATTTGAAAAAACAACGGTTGGGTAACATTAAGCACAGTATGGATTTTATGGATCAAATTAAGGAAAAGAATTATATAGGTACTATTGGTACATCTAGATACAGTTTCTTTATTCACGAATTATACCACTGAGTTTCGTGCTCGACAACTTGAAGAAATTAGCCTCAGATAATATTTTCAAGCCACCTATGCACAGAGATAAATTTTGTCATTTGATTAACATTTGCGTTGAATCTACAATTTTTGTTTAGTTTAATGGTTCGTTCTATCAACAAAAATCCGGGGACTCGATGGGCTCACCCCTCTCCCTATATTGGCTAACTTATGTATGGAATTTTTCGAAAAGGTTTACGTTGACACACTACCGGAAGACATAAAGCCTGAAATTTGGGTTAGGTATGTTAGATGATGTTTTATGTTTATAGACACGGCGAGGAAGGAACCTTTCATAGGTTTTTAGAGTTGCTTAATGGTTTGTGCCCTCTATTAAATTTACAGTGGGAAAAGGAAATGGAAAATAGGCTTCCCTTTCTAGATATGGTAGTTCATAGAGACACAGTGAGTAGTGACTTTAAATTCAGCGTGTATCGGAAGAACACCCAAACAAACACCTATATTCATTACTTTTCATATCATGAACCGAAAGTAAAGCACAACGTTTTCACCAATTTGTTTTTTCGAGCATACCGAATATGTGATCCCCAGTTCATTGACGCCGAAATAAATTTCTTGGTAGATAGTTTACTAAACTGTGTTACCCAAAATATTTTATACTACAGTCTCTATCTAAAGCTAGATCGATGTTTTACGCCCCTCATGATATAACTGAAAAGGCAGATTCTAAGGCATCTCTTGCTCTTCCTTATAATAGAGAACTTAATAAATTTTCTAGGCAGCTTAAGGAAAAAAGAACGGCTTCAACGTAGTTTTTCAGTACAACAGTACAATCAAGAAGAAACTCATTAAAAATAACACGGGTAATAGAGAAATGTAGGAGTATATGTAATACCTTGTAGTGATTGCAATGAATGTTACGTGGGAGAAAGCGGACGTTCCATTGATAAGAGAAGGGAAGAACACGTTGCTGCTTGCAGAAGGGGAAGTTCATACAGTGCAATTGCGCAACATACATGGGACCACGCAATAAATTTTTAAAGGTACAAAGGTTGTTTTTGCATGTAACGACCGGACTTTGAGACGAGTAGTAGAAGGGCGTTAATTTCATTAAACGAGACCTTTGCAGGAAATACTGGCATTACAGAAATACAGCTATTTGTGAAGAGATCTGTAGGAAAGGGAAAAATTTCAAACTTTAGAAATATATGTGCCAATAACGATGCTGCTTCCTCTCCTGTTTACTCCACTCAGGTCATTTCTCCTACAAACCACCACCACCATAGAACAAGCAGTTGACAATAGAAACATTCCCCCACGAAGATCAAGACGAATTCTGGAAAGAACGAGGGCTCAACCGCCTGATCATTCATAATATGAACTAGCTTGTTACCCAACCGTTGTTTTTTCAAATGTTTGTGCTCTTACTTGTTAGTTCCTTGAGGTGACATATCACACTTTAGTGAACAAGACCACAGTTGATGGTCGAAAGCTTTAATCCTATACAAGAACTATATATTTTAAACTACAGAAGGAATTTACTTCACTGTGGATTGTATCCCCATATATATATATATATATATATATATATTATATATATATATATATATAGATATATATATATATATATATATATATATATATATATAAGAATATAAAGTTTCATCGCAAGAATATTTTATTATATCCTTTCACTACTTGGTGCTTTATTACGAACAGGGAAGAATTGTAAATTTGACCCAACTCTGTTGGCTGAAAAATGTATATAGCGAGGAAATTCAACGAACATGACAACAATGGTAGCTTTAACCCCTGCTGGCTTTGTTAGACCGTGTCGTTTCCATAATTCCAGGAGCGACCAGTGTAAATAATGGCATTCTCCATAACTTTTAACGACCATACCGGTTTTTGCGATGGCTCTTTAACTAGTTATCTTTATAATTTTTTTTACTTCTATTCAAGGTTTCCTTTTTATTAAATTTAATCACTGTATTAAAAAGGATTTAGGAAAGAGCTGCAAGATCCTAATCACTATAAAGCTTATCTATCAATTTTGAATTAAATACTATTGGAAGTCCTCAGTGTATCTATGTAGGATATTGCTAAATACAGAATAACTTTCTCCAACTTGATCAGTTGGCCTCCTCAGCCTGATTAAACCTAGAAATGATAATACATTTAGGAGAACCTATTTGAAAATGGAAAAGCTGCTTATTATTCTTTCAGGTAACTCCAGAATTGCTGGATGGTCTTTTGGCAATTCTCTGGGGAGGTCGTGGCTGCCATATTGGTTGTTGGTCTTACTGCTTGTTGAGTGTCCAAAACTGGCGAATTAGGTGTTTATTCAATACCTTGCAAAGACTACAATAAAAGATATTATGGTGAAACAGGAAGACGACTTTCTATTAGTTTAGTGGAGCATAAGCGAGATTGCAGAATAAGATCCCAGAACAGTATGGTAGAAAAACATAGTTTAGAACTGGACCATAGGATAGACTGGTTAAATACTGATAATTGGATGGATTAGCGATATTGGCAAGCGTAGGGTCGTTGAGGGAGCCCTTATAAATCTCTACTGCGTATTTCTACAGGTTACGCGTGTTGAGTACTAGCCCGTCGGGGGTCAAATGTCCCTAAAGTAGCACCAAGGGTTGTTGTTGTTTGAGATTAAGCTGGCCTTATGCCAGCCTCGGGGATCAACTGTGGTAAAATGCACTTAGGGACATTTGACCCCCCGACGGGCTAGTACTAAACACGGCGAAACAGTGTAAAAACACGCAGATAGACCGCCTACTAAAGTAGCACCTTTAGATTCTCTTCCGACTGTTCCACCTGCTTCTGCTTCCCCATTATGCTAGCTGATATAATTAATAGCATAAGAGCAATTTCTGGAACAACCGAAGAACTACCTCATTCGCCTGTTTCGGACACTCAACAAGCAGTAAGACCAACAACCAATATGGCAGTCGCTACCGTGCCACGACGTTCTCAGAGAATTGCTAATAGACCATCGAGCAAATCTGGAGTTACCTGAAAGAATAAAAAGCAGTTTTTCCATTTTTCAAACAGGTTTCCTTAATGTATTATTATTTCTACTATATGTTTATTCAGGCTGAAGATGCAAAACTGATCAAGTTGGCGAAAGCGACCCTGTATTTAGCAATATACTACATAACTACGACTGTGGATTTTACTTTTTCATTTAAACATCACGAGAAAGTGGTACCAAATGAAATACTATTCTTTTTACATTTTTATCCGCTATTTCCCAGAATACATCCGCACAGCTATGGAACCCTCTAGACAAGTGGGCAATATTGCACCAAAAGAGAGAGAGAGAGAGAGAGAGAGAGAGAGAGAGAGAGAGAGAGAGATCTGAATGTTTTCTCTGTGACGATTCGGCAGGTACGGGCAGGCCCGAGCTCAAGCAGGAATTTGAAATCCATTGGTTCTTGCAAGAGCATTCACACAGAAGGCTCCAAGTCCTAGGAAGTTGTAGCTAAAGCATGAATTATTGAAGCAAACTAAGATTACAAACCAAGCCTTGTTACTTTTAAATTCTGGCTATTTATGATATCCATCTATCTGTCCGTCTATTTATCAATATTCAACACATAAATATACATACATAACATATTGTATATATTAAACAAACTGTAAGCCTGCCCCCTTCTGTTTTTGTATATAAAGCTCCTTCAACTTCTCTTGTATTCAGTGTGAACTTAGAAATATAGAACACACTTCGAAAATACTTGTTCAAAGTCCCGGTTTTCACTCACCTTCTTACGTGGATTTTGTGATATTCTCAAGCATGTGTTCCTTCGTGCTACATTGGATGTATATATATATATATATATATATATATATATACCTATATATATATATATATATATATATATATATATATATATATGATATATATTAAATATTAAAACTTATATACAAATTAATGTAAATGAAACTAGATGTAAAAACTTGAAAAAAACTGCATTATACATATATATATCTATATATATATATATATATATATATATATATATATATATATATATATATATATATATATACATATACACTGTGTGTGTGTATGTACAGGGTATCCATAAAGTCCCAACACCATTAAATGTATTTAGTGCTCAGAAACCATATAACAGAGTAAAGCAGTTTTTTTTTTCAAGATTTTACATCTAGTTTCATTTATATTAATTTGTATTTAAATTTTTATATTTAATATCTAATATATTCAAGCTTTGCAGCCAAATGAGCGTCCTCTGTGCATTGAATTTGCTGCTTTAATGCTGAACAATAGCGAAAAAGACAATGGCCACTTACAAAGGGCGATGTTTCCGATAAGAAAGCCACTTTCTTTGTGTCTTGTCATGTTAACCGCCATAATGTTCATACATGGGGTTTTAAAAACCTTCGCACCGCTAGCGAACACATTCGTGGTACAAGTCCAAAGTGAACGTCTGGTGAGCTCCTACGCACAATCAAAGTAATAGGCCGCTTGTTTTCTTCACTGAAAAGGATTACAAGAACAATTTACTACGACATGATTCATAACTACATACTCCTCAGGTGGAGGAGTTGCAACCAAGCCATACTGTTTCAGCAAGACGGAGTCCCCTGCACATTGGTCTAATGATGTTAGGCGATGCACATCTCCCAGGAAGATGGACCTGACCGTGACGGACCAGTCGCATGGCCACCTCACTCTCCTGATCTTACTTCCTTAGATTTTTTTCCTTTGGGGGTACGTCAAGGATCGTGTCTACGAGAATCCTGTTCATGATCTTGCCAACACTTCGTAGACGCATTGTTAAAGTTGTTCAAGCAGTTGACGTTTGATATGCTGCAGCACATATGGAGAGATGGAATATCGCCTCGACATTGTGAGGGCAACTGGAGGTGCACATGTGGAATGTATTGCATGAAGTTCACGGAATGTAAACTAGAGGAAGTGTAGAAATTATATATATATATATATATATATATATATATATATATATATATATATATATATATATAATATATATTATATATAGACACACATACAGCAGAGACCAGAGCATATGAAATCATCTAGCTCATAATTTTTTACGTACCATGAACATCTGGAGAGATGAACTTTAGTCTTTGTCTCTAAATCCTACCATTTTTAGGAGTCCTCTCCTTACAAACACTGATATTTGTAAGTTGTCCCATGATGGAAAACTATTATGACACTGAAAAATGTGTAGGCTTTATAAACCCAATAAAGAAAGCCAGTGCCCTACTTGTCAGACGAATTCATAAAATGAGTGCCCTAAATTCAAGGTTTTCGTATTTTATTGCAATATGTCAGTGAATCATCTTGCACTTATAGATTCCTGTAGAACTTTTTTTTTTTCTTTTTTACATTTTATTCCTTATATAGAGCAACAGTAGAGGTGTTTTAATGTGTGGCCAGAACATGGCTGGTGTCAATAATAGGTGTGTCTAAATTCCATTTTTACTTCAGCTTATTAAGTTATCTTTATGACTCTTATGATTAGACAGCAGCAAGATTAATATGGTAGGGAGATTATCTGATAAAAAATTTTAAGATAAAGTATAAGTGAGAAAATTATTGAATAACTAATTGCATATATGTCTAATGAAGATAAATATTCCTTTATTCAACCATTATCAGTTTCTTCTAGAAAATATTGCAGTAGATAAGAAAAATGCCACGTAACATTATAACTTTGCCGCGTACCAAGAATGTTACAGACAGAAGGCCTAAGGATATTTTGTAACTCAGTCAGTTGGTCTAACTCTTGAAATGTTATAGTAGTTTGGAAAAACACAGGAAAGGTGATACTCCTCTAAATCTAAGATCATAACATCGCACAAATATAGAAATTATTGAAGGCAAAAAGTTGAAATACTCATGCAGCAGTAGTCAGTGGGAACGTTCTGTATCAGAACCCATAAGCTTTGGCTCGCGCCCGCCTGTGCCTGTCTGAGTGAACGCACCCTAAAAACAAACAAATAACGATTCCAGGGCCTCTGGCTTATACATTAGCTTCTCGTATGATCCACCAAAAGCAGAGAATGAAAGAATGGGGCTAATGGAAGCGAAAGTGCTTTTACAGGCTTCAAAAAACCAAACCATGGAGAATTTAGCAGATTCATTTGTAAACAGACAGTTGCTTTGCTTTTCGCACCGTAAAGCTAATGGATTAGTCCCAAAAAGACTTGATGGAAATTCCCTCAGAGTAAATGCCTTGTAGACATAATAGAATCACTGGCAGGGAGTTGATGAACGACGGGAACGGATAAGTTTCAGAACAGAAGAACAGTTTGGCGGAAGAGGAGAGAGAGAAAACCCAACAAGAATATCAAAAAGCAGAGAAAATTACTTGCAAAAGGCAGTCCGAGTATTAAAAGCATTCCTAACTGTCAGTGGGGCTAAATTATCATTTTGAATGAAGTCAAGAATAATAAAGCAAAAATATAGCTGAAGTTTAAAAAGGAAAAGGGAATAAAGAAGCTTCTGTGTTCATGACCTTATTGATATCCCTTAACCTCGGTGAATATAAAGATAAGATAAAAGCAAAAAGATGACACTGTAAATATACAAATGGAGTGTCATTCTCCTTTTACATCGTCTGAATATCTAGCAAAGGGAATGAGCAGAAAGAAGTAAAGGAAGAGGAAGCAAGAAAAAAAACGATCGAAAAGAGAGGAGGGCTAAAAAGTCGTTCTTTTCTTTCTAACTTCTGTCAGAATGCTAAAAACGAGCCAAAAAAAAAAGATGGAGGCAGGTAATGAAAGTGAAAATTCGGATCGCTGAAAGTTAGAAAAAAAAATTGGCTGGAGCCAATTACCGGACGAATTTTCTGCTTATGTTCCAAGAATCCTAATTAGCTTCCAGGAATAGTACAAGAGTTCTCCTGGACATGCTATGGAGGATAAGGATAGTCGAAAAAAGTAAAAAAGTAAGGTTAGTGCAATATCGTCACCGAGAACTTTATCTATACCGAATGCCCAGACGAAGATTGAGGGAACTGTGATAAGCCTTTAAGATACACCCGTATTTCGAACTTTGGGAAGAGCTGTTCTTTAGTTTCCCAGAGTCCGTGGGTGATCCACAAGGTCTTAATCACTTTCAGATATCTCTCTCTCTCTCTCTCTCTCTCTCTCTCTCTCTCTCTCATCTCTCATCTCGTTGCTGATGCTGATCATCCTTCGATTCCTCACATCCTTCTCACAAAGAAAGAATTAAGGATAGAAAGAATAAATAAAAGTTAAAAAGAAGATAGAAGTTATCTTTTTGCAAGATAAATTTCATGAAAACTAGATTGTATCTTTGTTACAAATTATACAATAGCTGTTTTAATGATAAAACGAAAATGAAAGGAATTGCTCATATCTACGAATAACTAATTTGACAGGAAGTCCTCCGAGACTTCGATGGAATTGATATAGTCTTCCAAATGTTTATGTGATCCCGTGCAACCAGTAAACAAGATTTCGACCTCGATGTGTAGTGACACAAATGTGTAAGCAAACCATTCATTAATTATTGCCGAAATTTCCTTTTTCTAAAAAGTTGGGACCGAAGTGACTCAGGTGATGCTTGGTACATTTGTAAACTTAGTAGGGCTTTGAAATTATAGCTACTACTTAAGGAGGTAGGGTCTGGCGCAAAGAAATTGTAATATAAAGGTTAACAGATTAGTAACTCTACACACAGTACAGACTTCACTTGCCATATAGATAAAACCTTGAAATAACTAGTTAACAGTCTTTAATCACAATGAATGACCGTTAAGAGCCAAAGTTTGTCTGCGTCACCGCTTTTGTTTTCTTTTTCTTAATTCCACCACGTCCCTCTATAGTAAATTGGCTTTATTTATTCCCACCATTAGAAAAAGAATTTTGATTAAAAAAACAACAAATCTATGACAATAAAAATAGTGACATATCGATCAGTGACTTTTACCATTAACGTCTGAGAAAAGAAAATATATCTTTAACGAAAAGGAAAGATGACAATTATAAACAAAACAATGGCAAAAAATCATACAAAAATCAGTGACTTGTACCATTAACGCCAGAGAAAAGAAAATACATCTTTCGCTTCGAGAAAGTTCTCCTAGAAAGAAATTCAAAAACAGACAGGTCAGCTCAGAGGGTATTCTTCTCTTGGGCCGAAGTATCGAAACTTGAGTAGAGCAAATTCTTGTCGGTTTTCAGAAAAAGTTTACGGGGGTATTTTGTCCCATACCCAAAAGCAACTTCTCGAGGAGTTTGTCGTCTCTATATCAGTCCTTAGGGACTACGAGTATTTAGGTTTTTGGTCTGCGCTAGAGTCGAGAATTTGTGTTTTATTTTTCATCGTAACCTTACGAAAGAAAAGAACATAAGATGGTTTAGAGCACACTGAAATCATCGCTCGTTAGGAGTTCTTATGTCAACTACCATTTCTTTAACAATTACACTATCACCCTTAATCGAATATAATAATAATAATAATAATAATAATAAATAATAATAATAATAATATATAATAATAATAATAATAATAATAATAATGGAGAAACAAATCCACCGTTATGTAAAATGTACATATATTTAACTTTAAAAACAGCAATGATAGCTTTCGGGAATCTTTCGGTTCCCTTTATCAATAATAATAATAATAATAATAATAATAATAATAATAATAATAATAATAATAATAATAATAACTAATAACGAGATGGAGTTTGGAATAGAAAAATGCGCCTTAGTCAACATACAAAAAGGCAAAGTAACGAGAACTGAAGGGATAAGGATACCAAGATGGGAGCAACATCAAAACACATAGATGAGACAGGATACAAATACCTGGGATAATGGAAGGAGGGGATATAAAGCACAAGAGATGAAGGACACGATCAGGAAAGAATATATGCAGAGACTCAAGGCGATACTCAAGTCAAAACTCAACGCCGGAAATATGATAAAAGCCATAAACACATGGGCAGTGCCAGTAATTAGATACAGCGCTGGAATATTGGAATGGGCGAAGGCAGACGAAAACTCCGCAGCATAGATCAGAAAACAGGAAACATATGACAATACACAAAGCACTACACCCAAGAGCAAATACGGACAGACTATACATAACACGAAAGGAAGGAGGGAGAGGACTACTAAGTATAGAGGACTGCGTCAACATCGAAAACAGAGCACTGGGGCAATATCTGAAAACCAGTGAAGATGAGTGGCTCAAGAGTGCATGGGAAGAAGGACTAATAAAAGTAGACGAAAACCCAGAAATATACAGAGACAGAGAAAGACACAGAACAGAGGAATGGCACAACAAACCAATGCACGGCAATACATGAGACAGACTAAAGAACTAGCCAGCGATGACAATTGGCAATGGCTACAGAGGGGAGAGCAAGAAGGAAACTGAAGGAATGATAACAGCGGCACAAGATCAGGCCCTAAGAACCAGATATAGTTCAAAGAACGATAGACGGAAAATAACATCTCGCCCATATGTAGGAAGTGCAATACGAAAAATGAAACCATAAACCACATAGCAAGTGAATGCCCGGCTCTTGCACAGAACCAGTACAAAAAGAGGCATGATTCAGTGGCAAAGCCCTCCACTGGAGCCTGTGCAAGAAACATCAGCTACCTTGCAGTATAAGTGGTACGAGCACCAACCTGAGGGAGTGATAGAAAACGATCACGCAAAGATCCTCTGGGACTATGGTATCAGAACGGATAGGGTGATACGTGCAAACAGACCAGACGTGACGTTGATTGACAAAGTCAAGAGGAAAGTATCACTCATTGATGTCGCAATACCATGGGACACCAGAGTTGAAAGAGAAAGAGAGGGAAAAAATGGATAAGTATCAAGATCTGAAAATAGAAATAATGGGGGGAAGGATATGGGATGCCTGTGGAAATCGTACCCATAATCATAGGAGCACTAGGCACGATCCCAAGATCCCTGAAGAGGAATCTGGAAAAAAACTAGAGGCTGAAGTAGCTCCAGGACTAATGCAGAAGAGTGTGATCCTAGAAACGGCACACATAGTAAGAAAGTGATGGACTCCTAAGGAGGCAGGATGCAACCGGAACCCCACACTATAAATACCACCCAGTCGAATTGGAGGACTGTGATAGAGCAAAAAAAAAAAAAAAAAAAAAAAAAAAAAAAAAAAAAACAATAATAATAATAATAATGATAACAATAATAATATCACTCATTGATGTCGCAATACTATGGGACACCAGAATAGATGAGAAAGAGAAAAAAGTGATAAGTATCCGACCTGAAAACAGAAATAAGAAGGATATCCCCATCCTTATGATACCTATATTCATAGGGACACTAGCCACGATCCCAAGATCCCTAAAAAGGAACCTAGAAACTAGATGCAGAAGTAGCTCCAGGACTCGCGCAGAAGGGTGTGTTCCTAGAAACAGAGCACATAGCGAGAAAAGTGATAAACTTCGAAGGAAGCAGGATGCAACCCGGAACCTCACACTATAAAAACCACCCAGTTGAATAGGATGACTATGATAAAAAAAATCAAAAAAATCTAAATTAAATTATTATTATTATTATTAACATTATTATTTTATTATTATTATTTTATTATTATTATTATTATTATTATTATTATTATTATTATTCAACTTTTACTACTGAAAACTGCTGTGACGTCTTCGTAGGGCAAAAGGAGGATCGCTTTATCAAACAAGTTTATATAAAACCTACGAGCCTGGGAATGTGCCTGGCTGGGAGAGACAGCATCAAGAGAGATAAAGCGCATGGCCATCAGTGTATTCATTAGAATAGATATCTATCTCTCACTACTCCTCTTGGGAAGACACGCACACCGAATTACAGTGTTGCCCAGGCCTTAACTGCAAGTGGGTATATACCAACCGTGAATTCGCCAATTGCAAACGAAGGACTGCAGAGAAATGGTCCCAGCTGAAACCTCGTCCCGCCGCCCTGGAAGGTATCACATTTTTTAAAGGCGTGTTTTACGCGAAATATTTAAGATAACGTGCCCGCTCTTCACAACATCGTAGAAAAGAATGTTTTCCGTACGGATTTCTAGAAAAAATTAAACTAGTCATTAACTAGGTAAAATAAAAAAAAGAAAAAAACTGAAAACAGAAGGCAAATGTGGTCACTATATCTTGAAGTATTCTGGGAAAATATTCAGTTTTGATGATATTTATATATCACTGGTTAGTTTAGACTGTCCACTTTTCCCCCGAACTTTCATTTGTAGTTTTACTATTCTATCTTCACATTTTGTTCTGTTTACTTGCTGTTCACTGTGCTCGATGCAAACGTAATATATCCAGTGATATTCTCTATACTTGTATTATAAGAACATGCTTGAGTAGGTAAGTCCTCCATGACTATAGCCTTGGTTTTCGAGTCTGAATAGCTCATTATCAAACCATGACCGCCTACAGGTCAACAATGCGCCCGATTCTTGATGGTAGGTGACCAGGTCACGATAACAGAGACCATTAAGAGTGAATTGATCTGAACTCTCCTGGATGTCATGAAACCAGGAACTCTGAGTGATGTGGATATTGTGCGCTTTACTTCAATACACTAGGTCTCTCTCTCTCTCTCTCTCTCTCTCTCTCTCTCTCTAGACCCATCTGTTTCACCTAAATTACTAGTCTTTCTTATTTCTCCGTTATAAAATTAAGCCAGAGTGTGAATATGAGGACCAAGGAGAAGAAAATACCCTTTCACTGAGAGCATGTACCATAAGACTATGATGATTGAGCACTGCAGTTTGAGTTTTTTTTTTTTTTTTTTTTTTTTGTTTTTTTTTTTTTTTTTTGCCTTATCCTACAGCTTGTAATACATATTAGTCCCTCCTGTTATCAGGTCTAAAAATGTATTTTATAAAGACGATTTTCATACTGATCATTCTAAACAAAATCGTTACCAGAAACTTTTAAAATCTCATAGCCAGTTTGAATAGTTGTCTACCGCAGTTGGACTATCTAATATCTTAGGTCGAAAGCGGTTTTTTTTTTTGTTTTTTTTTTGTGGTATGCACTTTTTAATTACAATCAGCGTTTATAAATTTTATTTTGTGTACTTCTTTATCGAAGCTTGTATATTGACGATTGTAAAGCATTTCTCCCTCTTTACAAGAAAAAGAACAACGATTATTATTCTATTCTGTTTCTGTATAAGGACGAGTTTCTAAACAAAGACTGTTGTAACCAGGGAGACTGCATTAGCATGTCAGAAGCCCCTTTGTCAGAGTCTGTTGGTTCAGAATGCGCTCGAACATGAAATAAAAAGGAGTTTACAAATGAAAATTAGGTTGTTTTTAGTCGGTAAGGGGGGAGATGAGAAAAAATGGCAACGAGTCTACCAGCAGAACTTAGATGTAAATATCTGTCAGGCATCTTGGAGCAACATTCGTCTAACTTTCCTTATTTTTTGGGGCTTTAATGAAGGACAGAAATGGCTGCTTACTTGAAATTTGAAGTCCCCACCCACCCCCCACCCACCCCCCACCCCCTCTCTCTCTCTCTCTCTCTCTCTCTCTCTCTCTCCTTCCTTGACACAATGTATATTTTGTTTGATCAAATATGATTAATTCACTCAAGTTTATTGATGCTTTCGACAAATCCTGCCATCAACCAATTTGTTGTCATCAAGCAATCCTATTCTCTCTCTTCTTCTTAAAAATGACAGTTTTCCCTTCTCATTGTTGTTTCATCATTTGAACTCTTAAAAATTACAGTTTTCCCTTCTCATTGTTGTTTCATCATTTGAACTCTTAAAAATGACATTTTCCCTTCTCATTGTTTGTTTCATTATTTAGAAACTCTTCAAAAATGAAAGTTTTGTTTTCCTTCTCATTGATGTTTCATTATTTGAAACTCTTAAAAAACGACAGTTTTCCCTTCTCATTATTGTTTCATCATTTGAACTCTTAAAAACGACAGTTTTCCCTTCTCATTATTATTTCATCATTTGAACTCTTAAAAATGACAGTTTTCCTTCTCATTGGTGTTTCATTATTTGAGCTCTTAAAAATTATAGTTTTTTCTTCCCATTGTTGTTTCATTATTTGAAGTCTTAAAAATTACAGTTTTTCATTCCTCATTGTTGTTTCATTATTTGAATTCTTAGAAACAACAGTTCCCCTCTCATTGTTGCATGTTTATTGCAATATGAATTAAGTCGTTTGTAA
>NC_061090.1:935751-959945 GCF_015104395.2 Macrobrachium nipponense | reverse complement strand
CCTGGTCACCTACCATCAGAATCGGGCGCATGTGTGACCTGTAGGCGGTCATGGTTTGATGATGAGCTATTCAGACTCGAAAACAAGGCTATAGTCATGGAGGACTACCTACTCAAGCATGTTCTTATAATACAAGTATAGAGAATATCACTGGATATATTACGTTTGCATCGAGCACAGTGAACAGCAGTAAACAGAACAAAATGTGAAGATAGAATAGTAAAACTACAAATGAAAGTTCGGGGGGAAAGTGGACAGTCTAAACTAACCGTGATATATAAATATCATCTAGACTGAATATTTTCCCAGAATACTTCAAGATATAGTGGACCACATTTGCTTCTGTTTTCAGTTTTTTTTTTATTTTTTTTATTTTACCTAGTTAATGACTAGTTTAATTTTTTCTAGAAATCCGTACGGAAAACATTCTTTCTACGATGTTGTGAAGAGCGGGCACGTTATCTTAAATATTTCGCGTAAAACACGCCTTTAAAAAATGTGATACTTCCAGGCGGCGGGACGAGGTTTCAGCTGGGACCATTTCTCTGCAGTCCTTCGTTTGCAATTGGCGAATTCACGGTTGGTATATACCCACTTGCAGTTAAGGCCTGGGCAACACTGTAATTCGGTGTGCTGTCTTCCCAAGAGGAGTAGTGAGAGATAGATATCTATTCTAATGAATACACTGATGGCCATGCGCTTTATCTCTCTTGATGCTGTCTCTCCCAGCCAGGCACATTCCCAGCTCGTAGGTTTTATATAAACTTGTTTGATAAAGCGATCCTCCATTTTGCCCTACGAAGACGTCACAGCAGTTTTCAGTAGTAAAAGTTGATAATAATAATATAATAATAATAATAATAATAATAATAATAATAATAATAATAATAATATTTATTTGATTTTTTTTATCATAGTCATCCTATTCGACTGGGTGGTTTTTATAGTGTGAGGTTCCGGGTTGCATCCTGCTTCCTTCGAAGTTTATCACTTTTCTCGCTATGTGCTCTGTTTCTAGGAACACACCCTTCTGCGCGAGTCCTGGAGCTACTTCTGCATCTAGTTTTCTAGGTTCCTTTTTAGGGATCTTGGGATCGTGGCTAGTGTCCCTATGAATATAGGTATCATAAGGATATGGGATATCCTTCTTATTTCTGTTTTCAGGTCGGATACTTATCACTTTTTTCTCTTTCTCATCTATTCTGGTGTCCCATAGTATTGCGACATCAATGAGTGATATTATTTATTGTTATCATTATTATTATTATTATTGTTTTTTTTTTTTTTTTTTTTTTTTTTTTTTTGCTCTATCACAGTCCTCCAATTCGACTGGGTGGTATTTATAGTGTGGGGTTCCGGGTTGCATCCTGCCTCCTTAGGAGTCCATCACTTTCTTACTATGTGTGCCGTTTTAGGATCACACTCTTCTGCATTAGTCCTGGAGCTACTTCAGCCTCTAGTTTTTCCAGATTCCTCTTCAGGGATCTTGGGATCGTGCCTAGTGCTCCTATGATTATGGGTACGATTTCCACAGGCATATCCCATATCCTTCTTATTTCTATTTTCAGATCTTGATACTTATCCATTTTTTCCCTCTCTTCTCTTCAACTCTGGTGTGTCCCATGGTATTGCGACATCAATGATGATACTTTCCTCTTGACTTTGTCAATCAACGTCACGTCTGGTCTGTTTGCACGTATCACCCTATCCGTTCTGATACCATAGTCCCAGAGGATCTTTGCGTGATCGTTTTCTATCACTCCCTCAGGTTGGTGCTCGTACCACTTATTACTGCAAGGTAGCTGATGTTTCTTGCACAGGCTCCAGTGGAGGGCTTTTGCCACTGAATCATGCCTCTTTTTGTACTGGTTCTGTGCAAGAGCCGGGCATTCACTTGCTATGTGGTTTATGGTTTCATTTTTCGTATTGCACTTCCTACATATGGGAGAGATGTTATTTCCGTCTATCGTTCTTTGAACATATCTGGTTCTTAGGGCCTGATCTTGTGCCGCTGTTATCATTCCTTCAGTTTCCTTCTTTAGCTCTCCCCTCTGTAGCCATTGCCAATTGTCATCGCTGGCTAGTTCTTTAGTCTGTCTCATGTATTGTCCGTGCATTGGTTTGTTGTGCCACCATTCCTCTGTTCTGTCTGTCTTTCTCCAGTCTCTCTATATTTCTTGGGTCTTCGTCTACTTTTATTAGTCCCTTCTTCCCATGCACTCTTGAGCCACTCATCTTCACTGGTTTTCAGATATTGCCCCAGTGCTCTGTTTTCGATGTTGACGCAGTCCTCTATACTTAGTAGTCCTCTCCCTCCTTCCTTTCGTGTTATGTATAGTCTGTCCGTATTTGCTCTTGGGTGTAGTGCTTTGTGTAATTGTCCCCCCATATTTTCCTGGGTTTTTTTCTGATCTATGCTGCGGAGTTTCTTGGCCTTCCGTCCTTCCGCCCATTCCACTATTCCAGCGCTGTATCTAATTACTGGCACTGCCCGTGTGTTTATGGCTTTTATCATATTTCCGGCGTTGAGTTTTGACTTGAGTATCGCCTTGAGTCTCTGCATATATTCTTTCCTGATCGTGTCCTTCATCTCTTGGTGTTTTATATCCCCTCCTTCCATTATTCCCAGGTATTTGTATCCTGTCTCATCTATGTGTTTGATGTTGCTCCCATCTGGTATCCTTATCCCTTCAGTTCTCGTTACTTTGCCTTTTTGTATGTTGACTAAGGCGCATTTTTCTATTCCAAACTCCATCCTGTTATTATTATTATTATTATTATTATTATTATTATTATTATTATTATTATTATTATTATTATTATTATTGATAAAGGGAACCGAACAGATTCCCGAAAGCTATCATTGCTGTTTTTAAAGTTAAATATATGTACATTTACATAACGGTGGATTTGTTTCTCCATTATTATTATTATTATTATTATTATTATTATTATTATTATTATTATTATTATTATTATTATTATTATTATTATTATTATTATTATATTCGATTAAGAGTGATAGTGTAATTGTTAAAGAAATGGTAGTTGACATAAAAACTCCTAACGAGCGATGATTTCAGTGTGCTCTAAACCATCTTATGTTCTTTTCTTTCGTAAGGTTACGATGAAAAATAAAACACAAATTCTCGACTCTAGCGCAGACCAAAACCTAAATACTCGTAGTCCCACTTTAAGGAGAAACTAAGGACTGATATAGAGACGACAAACTCCTCGAGAAGTTGCTTTTGGGTATGGGACAAAATACCCCCGTAAACTTTTTCTGAAAACCGACAAGAATTTGCTCTACTCAAGTTTCGATACTTCGGCCCAAGCGAAGAATACCCTCTGGGCTGACCTGTCTGTTTTTGAATTTCTTTCTAGGAGAACTTTCTCGAAGCGAAAGATGTATTTTCTTTTCTCTGGCGTTAATGGTACAAGTCATTGATTTTTGTATGATTTTTTTGCCATTGTTTTGTTTATAATTGTCATCTTCCTTTTCGTTAAAGATATATTTTCTTTTCTCAGACGTTAATGGTAAAAGTCACTGATCGATATGTCACTATTTTTATTGTCATAGATTTGTTGTTTTTTTAATCAAAATTCTTTTTCTAATGGTGGGAATAAATAAAGCCAATTTACTATAGAGGGACGTGGTGGAATTAAGGAAAAGAAAACAAAAGCGGTGACGCAGACAAACTTTGGCTCTTAACGGTCATTCATTGTGATTAAAGACTGTTAACTAGTTATTTAAGGTTTTATCTATATGGCGAGTGAAGTCTGTACTGTATGTATAGTTACTAACCTGTTCACCTTCATATTACAATTTCTTTGCGCCAGACCCTACCTCCTTAAGTAGTAGCTATAATTTCAAAGCCCTACTAAGTTTACAAAGTACCAAAGCATCACCTGAGTCACTTCGGTCCCAACTTTTTAGAAAAAGGAAATTTCGGCAATAATTAATGAATGGTTTGCTTACACATTTGTGTCACTACACATCGAGGTCGAAATCTTGTTTACTGGTTGCACGGGATCACATAAACATTTGGAAGACTATATCAATTCCACCGAAGTCTCGGAGGACTTCCTGTCAAATTAGTTATTCGTAGATATGAGCAATTCCTTTCATTTTCGTTTTATCATTAAAACAGCTATTGTATAATTTGTAACAAAGATACAATCTAGTTTTCATGAAATTTATCTTGCAAAAAGATAACTTCTCTCTTCTTTTTTAACTTTTATTTATTCTTTCTATCCTTAATTCTTTCTTTGTGAGAAGGATGTGAGGAATCGAAGGATGATCAGCATCAGCAACGAGAGAGAGAGAGAGAGAGAGAGAGAGAGAGAGAGAGAGAGAGAGAGATCTGAAAGTGATTAAGACCTGTGGATCACCCACGGACTCTGGAAACTAAATTAACAGCTCTTCCCAAAGTTCGAAATACGGTGTATTCAAAGGCTTATCACAGTTCCCTCAATCTTCGTCTGGGCATTCGGTATAGATAAAGTTCTCGGTGACGATATTGCACTAACCTTACTTTTTTCGACTATCCTTATCCTCCATAGCATGTCCAGGAGAACTCTTGTACTATTCCTGGAAGCTATTAGGATTCTTGGAACATAAGCAGAAAATTCGTCCGGTAATTGGCTCCAGCCAATTTTTTTTTCTAACTTTCAGCGATCCGAATTTTCACTTTCATTACCTGCCTCCATCTTTTTTTTTGGCTCGTTTTTAGCATTCTGACAGAAGTTAGAAAGAAAAGAACGACTTTTTTAGCCTGCTCCTTTTCTTTTCATCGTTTTTTTTTTTCTTGCTTCCTCTTCCTTTACTTCTTTCTGCTCATTCCCTTTGCTAGATATTCAGACGATGTAAAAGGAGAATGACACTCCATTTGTATATTTACAGTGTCATCTTTTTGCTTTTATCTTATCTTTATCTTCACGGAGGTTAAGGGATATCAATAAGGTCATGAACACAGAAGCTTCTTCATTCCCTTTTCCTTTTTAAACTTCAGCTATATTTTCTGCTTTATTATTCTTGACTTCATTCAAAATGATAATTTAGCCCCACTGACAGTTAGGAATGCTTTTAATACTCGGACTGCCTTTTGCAAGTAATTTTCTCCGCTTTTTGATATTCTTGTTGGGTTTTCTCTCTCTCCTCTTCCGCCAAACTGTTCTTCTGTTCTGAAACTTATCCGTTCCCGTCGTTCATCAACTCCCTGCCAGTGATTCTATTATGTCTACAAGGCATTTACTCTGAGGGAATTTCCATCAAGTCTTTTTGGGACTAATCCATTAGCTTTACGGTGCGAAAAGCAAAGCAACTGTCTGTTTACAAATGAATCTGCTAAATTCTCCATGGTTGGTTTTGAAAGCCTGTAAAAGCACTTTCGCTTCCATTAGCCCCATTCTTTCATTCTCTGCTTTTGGTGGATCATACGAGAAGCTAATGTATAAGCCAGAGGCCCTGGAATCGTTATTTGTTTGTTTTTAGGGTGCGTTCACTCAGACAGGCACAGGCGGGCGCGAGCCAAAGCTTATGGGTTCTGATACAGAACGTTCCCACTGACTACTGCTGCATGAGTATTTCAACTTTTTGCCTTCAATAATTTCTATATTTGTGCGATGTTATGATCTTAGATTTAGTGGAGTATCGCCTTTCCTGTGTTTTTCCAACTACTATAACATTCAAGAGTTAGACCAACTGACTGAGTTACAAAATATCCTTAGGCCTTCTGTCTGTAACATTCTTGGTACGCGGCAAAGTTATAATGTTACGTGGCATTTTTCTTATCTACTGCAATATTTTCTAGAAGAAACTGATAATGGTTGAATAAAGGAATATTTATCTTCATTAGACATATATGCAATTAGTTATTCAATAATTTTCTCACTTATACTTTATCTTAAAATTTTTTTATCAGATAATCTCCCTACCATATTAATCTTGCTGCTGTCTAATCATAAGAGTCATAAAAGATAACTTAATAAGCTGAAGTAAAAATGGAATTTAGACACACCTATTATTGACACCAGCCATGTTCTGGCCACACATTAAAACACCTCTACTGTTGCTCTATAATAAGGAATAAAAATGTAAAAAAGAAAAACAAAAAAAAAAAGTTCTACAGGAATCTACTAAGTTGCCCAAGAATGTGGATTCACTGACATATTGCAATAAAATACGAAAAACCTTGAATTTAGGGCACTCATTTTATGAATTCGTCTGACAAGTAGGGCACTGGCTTTCTTTATTGGGTTTATAAGCCTACACATTTTTCAGTGTCATAATAGTTTCCATCATGGACAACTTACAAATATCAGTGTTTGTAAGGAGAGGACTCCTAAAAATGGTAGGATTTAGAGACAAAGACTAAAGTTCATCTCTCCAGATGTTCATGGTACGTAAAAAATTATGAGCTAGATGATTTCATATGCTCTGGTCTCTGCTGTATGTGTGTCTATATATATATTATATATATATATATATATATATATATATATATATATATATATAATATATATATATATATATATATATATATATATATATAATTTCTACACTTCCTCTAGTTTACATTCCGTGAACTTCATGCAATACATTCCACATGTGCACCTCCAGTTGCCCTCACAATGTCGAGGCGATATTCCATCTCCCTCCATATGTGCTGCAGCATATCAACGTCAACTGTTTGAACAACTTCAACAATGCGTCTACGAAGTGTTGGCAAGATCATGAACAGGATTCTCGTAGACACGATCCTTGACGTACCCCCAAAGGAAAAAAATCTAAGGAGGTAAGATCAGGAGAGTGAGGTGGCCATGCGACTGGTCCGTCACGGTCAGTCCATCTTCCTGGGAGATGTGCATCGCCTAACATCATTAGACCAATGTGCAGGGACTCCGTCTTGCTGAAACAGTATGGCTGGTTGCAACTCCTCCACCTGAGGGAGTATGTAGTTATGAATCATGTCGTAGTAAATTGTTCTTGTAATATCCTTTTCAGTGAAGAAAACTGGGCCTATTACTTGATTGTGCGTAGGAGCTCACCAGACGTTCACTTTTGGACTTGTACCACGAATGTGTTCGCTAGCGGTGCGAAGGTTTTTAAAACCCCATGTATGAACATTATGGCGGTTAACATGACAAGACACAAAGAAAGTGGCTTTATCGGAAAACATCGCCCTTTGTAAGTGGCCATTGTCTTTTTCGCTATTGTTCAGCATTAAAGCAGCAAATTCAATGCACAGAGGACGCTCATTTGGCTGCAAAGCTTGAATATATTAAGATATTAAATATAAAAATTTAAATACAAATTAATATAAATGAAACTAGATGTAAAATCTTGAAAAAAAAACTGCATTACTCTGCTATATGGTTTCTGAGCACTAAATACATTTAATGGTGTTGGGACTTTATGGATACCCTGTACATACACACACACACGTGTATATGTATATATTATATATATATATATATTATATATAATATAAAATATATATAATATATATATAATATATATAATAAATATATATATATAATATCATACATATACCACGTGTGTGTGTTATGTAACAGGGGTATCCATAAAGTCCCCTACACCATTAAATGTATTTTAGTGCTCAGAAACCATATAACAGAGTAAAGCAGTTTTTTTTTTCTTCAAGTTTTTACATCTAGTTTCATTTACATTAATTTGTATATAAGTTTTAATATATATATAATATATATATATATATATATATATATATATATATATATATATATATATATATATATATATCCAATGTAGCACGAAGGAACACATGCTTGAGAATATCACAAAATCCACGTAGAAGGTGAGTGAAAACTGGGACTTTGAACAAGTATTTTCGTAGTGTGTTCTATATTTCTAAGTTCACACTGAATACAAGAGAAGTTGAAGGAGCTTTATATACAAAAGCTGAAGGGGGCAGGCTTGCAGTTTGTTAATATATACTATATGTATGTATGTACGTATATTTGTGTTGAATATTGATAAATAGACGGACATATAGATGGATATCATAAATAGCCAGAATTTAAAAGTAACACTGCTTGGTTTGTAATCTTAGTTTGCTTCAATAATTCATGCCTTTAGCTCCAACTTCCTAGGCCTTGGAGCCTTCTGTGTGAATGGATTTGGATACAAATTACCCCTTGAGCTCGGCCCTGGCCCGTTACCTGCGGAATCGTCAACAAGAAACGGTCCACAGACAAAAACATTCAGGGGTTCTCCTCTCTCTCTTCTCCCCTTTTTTTTCTTCCTTTTTTTCCTTATTCTCTACTTTCTCTTTTTTTTCTCTCTTTTTCATCTATTCTGGGGGCGAATATTGCCCCACTCCTGTCTACCGAGGGTTTCCATAGCTTTTTTTTTTTTTTGTTTTGCGGATTTGTATATTCTGGGAAATAGGCCCGGATAAAAATGTAAAACGAGTAGTTATTTTCATTTTAGGTACCACGTTTCTCGGTGAGTGTTTTAAATGAAAAAAGTAAAATCTAGTGTCGTAGTTTAGGTTTATGTTAGTATATTGCAAAATACAGGGTCGCTTTTCGCCAACGTGGATCAGTTTTTCATCTTCAGCCTGAATAAAAACATATAGTTAGAATAATAATAAACATTAAGGGGGAACCTGTTATTTGAAAAATGGAAAAAAACTGCTTTTCTTTTTATTTCTTTTCCAGGTAACTCCCAATCTCCAGATTTTGCTCGATGGTCTATTAGTCAATTCTCTGAGAACGTCGTGGGTCAACCGGTATACGACTGCCATATTGGTTGTTTTCCTTACCTGGCTTGTTGAGTTGTCCAAAACAGGCGGACGAAATTAGGTAGTTCTTTCGGTTGGTTCCAGAAATTGCTCTTATTGCTATTCAATTATATCATGCTAGCATAATGGGAGGAAGCAGAAGCCAGGTGGAAACAGGTCGGAAGAGAATCTAAAGGTGCTACTTTAAGTACGGCGGTATATCTGCGTGTTTTCATACACTGTTTTCGCCGTGTTGTTTTAAAGTACTAGCCCGTCAGGGGGGTCAAATGTCCCTTAAGTGCATTTTACCCCAGCTTGATCCCCCGAGGCAGGCATAATGGCCCAGCGTTAATCGCAAACAACAACAACCCTTGCGGTGCATAACTTTAGGGACATTATTTGACCCACCCCCGACGGGCTAGTACTTCAACCACCGGCGAAAAACTGTAGAAATACGGCAGCTAGACCGCCTTCCTTCTCCTTCTAAAGTCGCACCCGAAATTCTAAATCTATTTTGGCAGCTTAACCAACCTACTTATTATTAGTGGTGGAAATCTTCCTGAGTTAAATGGTTTATTATTTTCGAAAGGGGTGATCATTAGAAATTTATAAGGGCTCCCTCAACGACCCTACCTCTTGCCACCAACATCGCTACTCCTATACAAGTTATCAGTATTTTCAACCAGTCTATCTTATGGGTCCTCCAGTTTCCTAAACTAATGTTTTTTCTACCATACTGTTCTGGGAATCTTTATTCTTTGCAATCTTGCTTATGCTCCACCTAAACTACTAGAAAGTTTTTTGTCTTCCTGTTTCAACCATTAATATCTTTTTATTGTATAGTCTTTTGCTAAGGTATTGAATAAAACACCCTAATTTCGCCAGTCCAGTTGGTTTTGGACACTCAGAACAAGCAGTAATAAGACAACCAACAAAACCAATATGGCTAGGCCCGCTACCGTTGCCACGACCTCCCCCAGAGAATTGCCAAAACGACCATCCAGCAAAATTCTGGAGTTACCTCCTTGAAAGAATAATAAACAGGCTTTTCCATTTTTCCCCAAAAACCAGGTTTCTCCTAAATTTCTTATTATTTTTATGTTTTTAGTTTATTCCAGGCTGAGGAAGGGTCCAAACAGATCAAGTTTGGAGAAAGTTACTCTTGGTATTTACGGCAATAATTCCCTACATAAGAACACTGAGGACTTCCAATAGTATTTAATTTCAAATTGATAGGATAGATAAGCCTTTATTAAGTGATTGAGGAATTGCAGCTCGTTCCAAAAATCATTTTTGATACAGTGGATTAAATTTTAATAACAAAAAAAGAAACCTTGGAACTAGAATGTAAAAAAAATAAAAAGTAATAACTTAAAAGAAAAGCCATCGGCAAAAAAAAAAAACGGTCCTTGTTTGGTATATGGTTTTTTATGGTCCGTTAAAAGTTATGGAGAATTTGCCATTATTGACACTGGTCGCTCACCTTGGAATTATGGAAACGACAACGGTCTAACAAAGCACCATCTGGGGTATTTTTTTTAAAGCTACCATTGTTGCATGTTTCGTTGAATAATTTTTCCTCGCTATAGATAAAATTTTTCAGCCAACAGAGTTGGAGTTGGGTCAAATTTAACAATTCTTCCCAGTTCGGTAAATAAAGCACCAAGTAGGAAAGGGAAAGGATACTAATGTAAAATGTTCTTGCGATGTGAAACTTTATATTATTAGCATTAATTCTATTGAAAAGCAATGGGCTACTTCAGCAGCTTGAGAGTTGGGTCTGCTCTCTAAGGTACACTATTGACCCCCTGCTGAACCTGCCGCTATCTAATTGAGTAGATCTTGAAAACCAACGCCTACAGTCTACTACCGATCCACTGCCGTGATCCGTGATCATTGCTCGGGATGGATGATACCGAGAGAAAACGTTGGCCAACTAGATCGGACTTGTATTTTTTTATTTGTTCAATGTTACTGTGACAAATAAATAAAATTTTTAAGCAATATCCCCGGAAATTGAACTCCATCCGTGGATGAGTAATATCCGGCACAATACTCCCGCCAGTTGTAGTAGCAGAGGAGAAAGGCTATTGTTAGAAAACAAAATAGAGAAGACTTATATTTACAAGTTGAATGCAGCTGATGCAGCAATATATTTTCAATAAAAGTTGTTTTCTGAAAGAGGGTCTCCTTCCAATATATAGTATTCCTTATTATTATTATTAATTATTATTATATTATTATTATTATTTATTATTAGTTATTATTATTTTCGAATTATTATTTATCTTATTATTATTTATTATTATCTATTATTGATTCAATTATCCCTCTATCACAGTTCCTCCAATTCGACTTGGGTGGTTATTGTTTATAGTGTGAGGGGTTCCGGTTGGCATCCCTGCCTCCTTAGGAGTCCATCACTTTTGCTTACTATGTGTTGCCGTTTCTTAGGATGGGGACACTCTTCTGCATGAGTCCTGGGAGCTACTTCAGCCTCTAGTGGTTTTTCTAGATTACCTTTTCAGGGAATCCTTGGGATCGTGCCTAGTTGCCTCCTATGGATTTATTGGGACGATGTTTCCACTGGCCATTTACCCATATCCTTCTTATTTCTTTTATTTTCAGGATCTTGATACTTATCCATTTTTTTTCCCCTCTTTTCTTTCTTCAACGAACTATCGGTTTGTCCCCGATGGTAATTGTCGTACCATCAATGACTGAGACTTTCTTCTTCAGACTTGGTCAATCAACGTCCCAGTCTGGGTCTGTTTGCACCGTTATCACCCTATCCGTTTCTTGATACCATTAGTCCATAGAGGATCTTTGCCTGGATCGTTTTTCTCAAGCACTCCCTCCCAGGTTGGGTGCTCGTAACCACTTATTACTGCAAGGCAGCTTGGATGTTTTCTTGCAACAGGCATACCTTAGTGGAGGGCTTTGTTTTGCCACTGAAATCATGCCTCTTTTTGTACTGGTTCTGTAAACAAGTTTGCCGGGCCATTCGCTATTGCTATGTGGTTTATGGTTTTTTCACTTTTTCGTATTGCACTTCCTACATATGGGAAGAGATTGTTATTTCCGTTCCTATCGTTCTTTGAACATATATTGGTTCTTAGGGCCCTGAATTCTTGATGCCCCGCCTGTTTTAATCCATTCCTTCATGTGTTTCCTTCTTTAGCTCTCCCCTCTGTAAGCCCAATTGCCCAAATTGTCAATCGCTGGGCTAGGTTCTTTTAGTCTTGTCTCATGTATTTGTCCAGTGCATTGGTTTGTTGTGCCAAAGTCCTCCTGGTTCTGCTCCTGTCTTTTCTCCTGTTCACTGTATATCTTTCTGGGTACTTACGTCTACTTTTTATTTTCTTATTATTAGTCCTTCTTCCCTATTGCACATCTTGAGCCACTAGTCTTCACTGGTTTTCAAGGGATATTGCCCCAGTGCGCTCGCGTTTTTCGATGTTGACGCAAATTCGAGTCCTCTATACTTAGTAGTCCTCCTCCCTTTCCCTTCCTTTTAGGAGTTATTGTATAGTCTGTCCCGTATTTGCTCTCTTGGGTGTAGTTGCTTTTGTGGGTATTGTCATCATTGTTTCCTGGTTTTCTGATCTATGCTGCGGAGTTTCTGCCTTCGTCCATTCCACTATTCCTGCGCTGTATCTGATTTACCTGGCACTGACCCATGTGGGTTATGGCTTTTTATCATATTTCGGCGTTTGAGTTTTGACTTGAGGTTAGCCGCCTTGGACTTCTTGCATATAATTTTTTCTTTTCCTGGATCGTGTCCATTTCATCTCTTGGGTGTTTTTATAGTCCCCTCCTGCCATTATTCCCAGGTATTTTTGTTATTCCTGTCTCATCTATGTGGTTTGATGGTTGATCCCATTTTCTCGGTAGCTTTATCCCTTCAGTTCTCGTTACTTTGGCCTTTTTGTTATGTTGAACTAAGGCGCCGCATTTTTTTCTATTTCCAAACTCCATTTCTTGATGTCCCAGCCCCAGATACTCATAAATCCTTACAGTCTGGATTAGCGGTATCCTATTTCCTTGATGCTCTTACCCATAACAGCTTGATGTCGTTCCCAGAAACATCAGATGGTTTGATTCTGTATTGCCTCCTTTTCTTGAGTTTGGTACCCCGGCACTCCATCTTATGTATTTGTAGTACTTTTGTCCAAATGGGTATTCATGGCTACTACCGAAGAGTAGTGGGGGACAGGAGACCTCGCCCTGGAAGATCCATATCCCTCTTTCCTGATATTAACCTCCTTGGCTAATCTTATTCCAGAGCTTACTTATTATTATTATTTATTATTATTATTATTAATTATTATTATTATTATTAATTATTATTATTATTATTATTATTATTATTATTATTATTAGTTTTGTTTTTTAAGTCCTGACTCATCGTAAGCAAGGAATCGAAAACAATGAAGCCTGAAAAAGACATGGCTTCGAATCCGAAAAGAGGAGTCCTTTTTGCAAGAGGTTTGCAACTTCAGAATAAAAAATGAAAAATCAAATGAATTGAAAATTTCCCTGAACGCTTTCTTCTGATTTAAACAAACACAAAAACAACCAAATAAAATGAAAACAAAGAAACGCATGGAATTAAGGAGAACAAAATAAACGCCATCGAATTTTCCACCCGTCATTGTTCATTTCAACCAATCAGAAAAAACTAGCTTCATTTTGAATGTTTTTTGACTTCTTTTCCACTCAAATGATGGAACTGAAAAATGAAAAATTGTTAAAAATTACCCGCCTTCATGTAAATATGGTCTGGGTCTGATTTCAAAGGGAAAGGGAAGGCAAAAGGCAAAAGCAATTAAGTTCCTCAATTATTTTTAAAAGTTGAAGTATTTTTAAAGTTTTTTTTTGAGTAATGGCCTTCGTAATGCAAAAATATTGATCAGATAAAGTTGAATTAATGTGCGGTCCCTAACAATCAATGGAACGTGCTGGACCGTCTTTATATTATATATTATATATATATATATATATTATATATATATATATATATTATCATAATCTATATATATATTTTATATTATATATTATAATATATTATACATTAATTATATATATATATATATATTCATATATTCAATATTATTATAATTATTAATATATATATATGATATATATAATATAATATATTTATATATATATAATATTTATATATTATAATATATAATAATATATATATATATATATATATTATATATATATAATATTTACTATATTTATATATAGATATATATTATAGATATATATACGTTACTTATATAAATTATATTTATATACTAATATATATTATATATCTATATATATATATGATTGGTATATTTAATATATATTAGATATAAATATAATCATATATATATATATATTATATAATATATATATATATATATATATATATAGAACTATATGAAACTTTTATACCTTATGCATGTACCTTTCCTTGTGACTTATGTATGTGCGTATAATTTTCAATAAGAACTACAATACAAGTGCGCTTCCCGTGGTTTTCCCACCTTCTTAATTTCAATCCCTATGAAGTTTACCATGCCGACAGGTTTATAATGTCAGCATGGAAGGTAAGTATTGCTGCGCCATACATTAGGGAGTCTAAGGTTAATAATGTTTGTTTTAATATATCTGAAGCTGAAGTTCCCCGTGTTTTAAATTCTTTAAGATATGAATTAAACTACACTCCCATGTCAAGCGGTCCCAAACTCTGATAGCTTGGAAATAACCCTTTTAATTGCATTGATAAACGATAAATTGGGGAAACAAACCCCAATTGTTTACTTTGATTGTTCTCAGTTACTGGCGTTTCTATTTTTGTTTTTTGTTTTCGTCGTTATCTTAATGTTATTGCGTTTACGTTAAAATAATTATTTCATATGCTGGAGGTTCTCACTTCTTCGAATTAATAGAGACAACCTTAACATGGAGATTTAGCTATTCTCTCTCTCTGCTATCTCTCTCTCTTCTCTCTCTCGTCTCTCCTCATATCCTCTCTCTCTCTCTCGCCTTTTTTTCGTCCCTCTATGTTTTATATTTTATTTCAAATTCCGCAAAACCTGTTCATTCATTACAGATTACAGGATCCCGTTAATGGGGAAAAAACGCCGACGTTATTCCTCATTCCACCCTGGAAAATAAACTAAGTTGGATAAGCAATTTCCCTTATTGGTTTCTACAGCTTCAAATAAAGAAACAACTAATAAATTTTTTTATTGCTTCCTTAACCATTGCAGTTCCCTCCCCCTTTTATTCCCACGCAATGGTTTTCCCATCCATAGATAACGCTACCCACCTTTTTCCTTTTTCGCCTTTTTGCTCACGGTTTGTATTTTACCTACCCAGCTGGTAAAGAAACCTTTAGCTACTTAAGAATTGGCAGAGATAAACAGAAAATAAGATAGAGAATAAATAAACGTCATTGCTATTTTAGATATTTTGAAGGAAAATGACAACTATTTTGCACAGAATAAGTTAGGGGTGGGTTATGGTTCATGTAAGAGTCGACCAATAAAGAATGAGTTTTCCCATACAATAACGATAACTTCAGTATTCTGTTTGACGACCTATGTTTTTCACCATCACAAATAACCCTGTTTCATCCATAGTTGCGTAGTTAACTTGAAAAGGTTTTTATTTTAAGATTTAGGACCGTGTTCTATAGAAATCACCAGAATCAGTAATTTTAAAAGGAGAACGGCATTTGGTTTGGTGGCAACAAGAATATGCATGGTAAGAAGTAGCAATGTAACACACCACGCAACGCACACACACACACACACACACACCAACCCACACCCACACATCACACACCCACAACCACAACCCTCTATATTATATATACTTATTATATATAGATTTATATATCAATATATAGATATAATCAATATATATATATTACATTATATTATAATTAAGCGAATACCACAGGAAAATGATAGACAAGGAATTCCAAGCGCTTTCGGTTTTATTTTTACCAAGACATTGGGTCGTTCCTTGACAAATGTCTTAGTAAATACGAAATGCGCTTCTTGGATTTCTGACTATCATTTCCCTGTGGCATTCGCTTATTTAATGAAGTCGAGTGCATCTTACTGTAGATTTTTTAAGGGAAATATATAATAATATTATTCTATATTTATAATATATATACCATATAGATATATTATATATAATAATATATACTATTATATATATATTATATATATATAATATAATAAATAAAATATATATTATATATATATAAACACAACACATAAGGATATGAATTTGGTTTTTTTCTCGTAGTATTCTTTTATAAACGAAATCTAAATAAATTCACATGGAAATATTCTGATTATGATGTAGAAATGATATTAAAACACGTGTTGTCAATTGAGAATATCCCCACCAACCAACCGCTCCCAGTCAATACTAAAGTCCAGTCTTATAAACGACAACTTCAGGTACCTCTCTGTAATAAAAAGCTGTCTATGGTGGGGCAATCCGAGATGAGAAAAATGTAACTATGGCCATCGCTTTGTAAAAACAAGTTCGGCCACCACCATTATGACATCAGCCAAAAGTTGAAGGGGGCCCAATGCTTTCTTCCGGCGTGCTTGTGGCTGTATTGGTTGGGTTTGTCTGTTTGCTTTGGTTTGTTTGTTTGTTTGGGTTTGTCTTGTCTTGGTAAGCGTCTTATGAAACACTAAAGCAAATTCCCAAGAAAAGAACTAGTGGGGGTTTTTTTAAAAAACCTTTTGGATTGAAAGCAAAAGAGTCATTCAATGGACCTTCAACAGATGACTAGCAAACACAGCATTTGATGCTTATAGACGAAATTTATCAATTGCCTTTTTGTTTTTTGGCCATGACACGCTTTCTTTTGGGGGCGGGGGGGGAGAGGAGGGAGGGGGGCAGGGGGGGGGTGGGGGGGAGGGTGGCCGGGGGGGGTGGTGGGGGGGATAAAGGGTTGGGGGGGGGGGTGGGGGGCGGGGTGCGGTGGGGGCCTGATGGGTTGGGGTGGTGATGGAAATTGGTGGGGTGGTTTGGGCAAGGTGGAAATGGGTCGGGGGGAGGTTAGGGGAAAAGGTGGGAGGGAAAGGGGGTGGGGGGGGGCGGGGGCCGGGGTAGCCGGCCCAAGGGGTGGTGAAAATGTGTTCCAAGATTAAATTTTAAAAAGTGGAAACTGAAGATCCCAGATTTGTTTTCAAAGTATTTTTCGACTGTATGAAATCTTAACTAGTGATTCCGTAATATTTACGTTTAACAACCTATAAGCCCTGTTATGCTTTATTTATATTTTTCCTGTTTCACTGATTCCTACATAACTTGTTTTGTACCTCTCCATTTCAGAATAGTTAAAATAAAGTTTAATAGGTTTTTCTCATTAAAGGACAAAGGTAGAAATTATGGAATAGCTATACAATAAGCACACATATCAACTGAAAATGGTTTATATTGTAACGATTAATAAGAGTGGTTTTGGGCGAATTGGAAATATTTCTCTTGCATTTAATTTCTATAGATTAAAGGGACATATCAGAATTGTTGATAATGTCGTAGGGTCCCACGAGGACCCAAGCACTGTCTATCTTACTTGGCCAGCTAATGTCCCTCACGACAACCATCTGTGTGCACCATACGCGCGTGTACAAGAAACATAGCATCCGTCATGCATCTTTTTGCAACCCCCTTTCATTCCATTTACTTGAACCTCCATTCATATTCTCTTTCTCCTTTCTTACTGTCCACTCTCTCGTAACAATTGAGTCATAGTGCAACTGCTTTGAGGTTTTCTTCCTGTTACACCTTTCAGACCTTTTACTATCAATTTCCATTTCAGTGCTGAATGGCCTTGGTTACCCCAGTGCTTGTCATGGATACCAGAAGTCTATAAATCAATCAGTCAACCAGTCATGATCAGACTTTCCCAGACTGGAAAATGGAACACCACAGGGAGGAATACTCCGCCATTCCTCTTCTATGTACTAATGGAAAAGTTAGCCAAAATCACCCTACCTAACAGGGTTGAAATATTCATATATGCAGACGATGTTTGCTTAGTAAGCATATACAGATACAGATCCTACCAAAATATGCAAAATGCAATGACACAAATTGAAAATAGATGCACTGATCTGGCTCTAAAAATCAATGCAGCAAAAACTAAAGCAATGGTAATCCAATACAGTCTAGACCTGAACGAAATACAACTCATGAGTGAATCCATCGAATGGGTAGACAACTTTGTGTACCTAGGAGTAAACATCACAAACAACTCTCTCCACGCAAAGAAATTTAAATACTCAAGCAGGAAATCAAATGCAGGCAAAAGGCCATGAGAGGAATCACCTCTCTAAAACAAGGAGAATTATACCATGCCCTCAGAGCCTTCTACATACAAACAACAACGTCAACTGTTGAGTATGCGGCACCTTTCCTCACCTGTCTCACAAGCACAGAATAATAAAAAGCTTTGAAGTGATCCAAAACAATGCCCTGAGAAGCGCCTCAGTGGCGTGATCGGTATGTTCTTGACCTGCCACCTCGGTGGCCGCGAGTTCGATCCTCGGGCATTCCATGGAGGGGTTAGAGATGTGCATTTCTGTTCATAGAATTTCACTCTCGACGTTGGTCCCGTTGCTGAATAACCACTGATTCCATGCAACGTAAAAACACTATACAAACAAACAAAAAAATCATACAAACAAACAAACAATGCCCTGAGACTCATTACAGATGCACCAATGTGGACAAACTTCTGCTTCCTGAGGTATAAGACAAAATTAGTCTCTAACATACAGAATAGATCAGAGAAACACATCCATCCTGCTGAAAACCATGAAAAATGACAAGAACTGTCCACGCAAAAGAGAGATTAAAAAAAAGTATTGTATTTAACTCCTTTAAGAACTAACCCCCCCCCCCCCCCCCCCACACACACACACACAAGACATATGCTGGCAATCTTCTAGAAGCAATAAGAATAATAAGCATGCAAAATCATGCTGTAGCGATCAAAGAGGATGTTCCATTCACAGAGTATGTAGAACAAATTACACAATCCTCCCTGCAAGCGAAGAAGCATGTACTACTCAGCAGTTAAAACAAGCAGGACAAGAATCAATCAGAAAAACAGCAGCCACCAAAGTATACTTAACGGACGGAACAGTAGACCTCAAGATCCCAGCGGCGGCAGCAGGAGTTTACTCGACATACCTCAGAGGAAGCTGGAGGCTCTCTGACAATGCCTCCACTCTACAGACGAAGCTAATGGCCATTGCAAAGACGCCAGAAGACTCACACAGCAACCAGGGACATGCAACAATTCACACGGACTCAAATTTAGCAATACAAACCATCACAAAAGGCAAGACAAAAGAAAACATCAAACTTCTAACAAGCATATGGACAATTGCAAACCTCCACCAAACCAGAAACAGGCAAGTAACACTAAACTGGATTCTGAGCCATGTAGGAATCCACGGAAACGCAGAAGCAGACTCCCTAGCAAAAGGCGGACTACAAATCAGCAACATCAGTATCGAAATCAGCCACTCACTCAACTGAAAAACAAAGCTACAACATACTGCCAACTGCAAGAAGAAAGCAAAATCGGAAGAGCCGTTTTTGTAGGCTCAAAAATGCTAAATGGTATGTAGGCACCACAAGTCTGCAACCCCACAACTTACCCAAAAATATGTCACGGGCACTAGCAGTCAAAGTCCATCGACTAAGACTAGGGTACCTAAGCACGTGGCAAAAGATAGAAAACAATCCCAAGTAATGTAAATACTGTGAAAGAATTGCAGAAGAATCCCTGGAACACTACCTACTAGACTGTCAAGAAACGGAACTGCGAAGAACAAGATATGCAGGAAATGAACGGACTGCCACTCAATTGACAAAGCACATTCTAGCCAGCACTCAAGAACTTGCAGGTTTCCCATGCTCCCAAACGTCACCACGGTAGAAACAAGGCACTGCCTCGATTGACAACACGAAGTTCTAACTTTCAAGGATACCCCCTACTTCCCCTCTCTCCTCCCCTGACCAACATACCCAACTTAAGACCACACAAAGAACAGCTAATCACCCGTATACAAGACAGACTGAATACAAAATGCCTCTCCCTGGGTACCTTTCATCAAAACTAATATCCTTCAGCTATCTCTACCTTAATCAAAGAAATGTCCCAAAGACTACTTCCTTCATCACTCTTCTCCTCGTTCAGATCACTCTCTCTCCAACACACTCAACAAACAATACCCACAACTATCCACAAGAAATAGGACCGGAAGAAGAATATGCCTCAGACCCCCATGAGCTATCTTACTCTAGTAGATTCACACCAACCGTGCATCTGATGTCTGGGCCAGTCCCTTACGACGCTCCTGATTGGCTGTTGATAAACCAATGTCAGGGCTGAAAACTCTCAATCTATCGAGAGAGTTCACATGGGTAGGATGTATGTTCCACCTCTCCTGAGGGACACGTCTTTCAAAAATATCCGTCAGGAGAGGTGGAATATACATCCTGCCTATGTGAACTCTCGAGAGAGACTGAGAGTTTCCAGCCCTGTGATTGGCTTATTAACAGCCAATCAGGAGCGTCGTAAGGGACTGGCCTAGACTTCAAATGCACGGTTGATGTGAATCTACTATAGCTACCTGTGCCTAAAACCCAAGCCTTTCATTCTTCCAGTCTGTTGGCCTCTCCCACTTGCCAACACTCACTACTATCGTACTTTCCCTACATCTGAAGGGTACCTCAGGATTCAAAGAGGTTGCAACCTTGCCCGATAAATCTTTCATTTCAATATCACCTTCACCACGTCATATCCATGTATCACAAATAAAGTTTTCATATCCTAAATATCTCACCTGCTCATCGACTTGAATTACTGGCTGCTCTAGGAGCAAGAGCCCGTGCTGGCACAAAGCCAGCTAAATCATAACCAGCAAACCAACCTGAATAAATCAGTAAGTTTGTAGAGGCATCTTCGCTACAGTGTCATATTGTGCTCTCCAAAAATTATATTCTTTAAATTGTTGTTTGTCTTTTAACAAGTTAAAAAAAAATTCCATTCCAGTATAATGAAGGTAACTTCTTCGTATTATCAAAATAATGAGATAAATAATGAACCCCTTTTTTTATAAATCTACCGAAACCTTTTAATGATAGTAAAGCCTTTCACTGAAATGTAGGACATGCGTCTGTATTAACAATCTTTTGTGTTTGAAATAATTGGCTTAATTCCTCTTGGTTCCGGCATTCAGTTTGTGCACGGGACACTTTTAATGCGATGCCTTTAATGTGGTTTTTTTAATTATACAATTTAACGACAACAGTTCATGTTTCTGATCTTTACATTTATGTTATAGTACCATGGTAAATGCAACAACAGAGAGAGAGAGAGAGAGAGAGAGAGAGAGAGAGAGAGAGAGAGAGAGAGAAAAATTGAACATTCTTTGGATCCATGGACACAAATGAAAGTTGGGTAGAGGCAGTACTGAAATGTAGAATACAGTGCAACTAGAGAGAGATGCATTTTTTCTGTACATGAACAATAATTAAGAACAGGTAGAAGAAAGTACTGAATATTAAGAAAGAGAGATAGAAAGAGCGAGCTAAAATTTCTCTCTGTCCATGAATACAAATGAAAGAGGAAAGAGGAAAGTGCTGAATGACAGAAAACGGAGGGAAAAAACAAAGTGGTGCACCGTATATTCACAAAAAATAAAATTCTAAACGAGTTAACGCAAAACGGGTTAGGAGAGGACTCCAAAAACCTTAAAACGAAGGTAAAAAGACGAGCGGCTGAAATTAGCTTCTCGAAACAAAGCGAAATCGAAGAACTGGCAAACATTTTAGTCACGCGAACTTAATTGAATTGTTCACGTTTCTCAAACTACTATGAAAAGAGTTTAGCCAATGAAATGTGAATGGACAAAGTTTATATCACAGCAGTGAATATTTTATCTCCATGAATCAAGATTTACTGGCATATAACAGGATATTCTAGAGTTAATGTAGACAAGTCCCGACACAATGCAGTAAACTAAGTATTATACACACGTCAAACTTATCGCTTACAGATCACAAGTAGGCTGAAAACATCTCGAAGACCGTAAGTGGGAATGACTCTTGACAAATGCTTGATAACCGTATATAGCACTGGTTAGTGGGCTATCCCTAAGTCGTTAACTTGTATCTAACTTGTGTAATACTTGCGATAACTGAATAACGTGCTAATGAAGTTGTTCTGCACTGTGGACCCACTATATATATATATATATATATATATATATATATATATATATATATATATATATATATATATATATATATATATATATGTATGTATATATGTATGTATGTAACATTTTAATGACGTCTTCCTGCATTGTGGACGCACCCTTACAGAGAAGTCGACAGTGAGAAGATGAGGAAACTATCCTCGCATTCCTAAATATCGCATTTTCATCCTGCGACCTTCAGGAGAGAAGAATTTAGGATGCTCCTCCCCCTCCGTGAACTGTGACCATCCTGAAAAACGAGGCATTGCCTCAGCCTGACATTCCCAAGGGCTCGAGGTCTCCAGATAACTCGCTTCCTCACGCAACCGCAATTCGGGCACTTGAAGAAATAAACTATCCATTTGTATCCTCAAGACCTTCGTCTCGTATCCTATTCCCCAGCATTGTGAGACGCAAGTATTTGAACGCAGCTTTTTCTATGCGCGTTTTATGGATATAATATTACTTTTGTCTCCTTAGCAAATGAAATATTTCTGTAATACTTGAAATAAAAGAAACTGCGTTCTTCTTTCTATCCTAGTTCATCAGCGGCATTAATCTGATTTAGTAATGAGAAAGAGTTAGGTGTGTTTACCTAGAATATGAGTCAGAGTTGAGGCAAAAAAGATATTTATCTTATCAAGATTATTTCTCTCTCTCTCTCTCTCTCTCTCTCTCTCTCTCTCTCTTTCTGTTTATAATCTCATACTGTTCCTTGAAGCTGCTTTAATCTTTTATTAATAAGAGTCAAAATTGTGCCCAAAACATTTCTTTTTTGAGGGCTCTCATCAACAGTATCTCTCTCTCTCTCTGTGTGTGTGTGTGTGTGTGTGTGTGTGTGTGTGTTGCAGTCTTATACTTTTCCCTGAATTAACTTTCGTTTCGTTTAGATCCTTCAAAAATAGCGCCCTGAGAACGCTGTGTGTGATTCTGCTTCTGCTCCAACTTGGCAGCCGAGCCACGTCTTATGAAAATGATAAGTACGAAGTTTCGTGTCCTCCTGCTCCAGTGAGACAAATGACGGAAGAAAACTCGAACGACAGAGCCAAGTTCCCCGAGATCTCATCTTTCATGCAACGCCGCTTAAGCGTCAGGCATTTCAAATACGAGCATCGCTATTTCTCCTGGAGTTTTTAACTGTTTAGGTTTTCCTAATTGGAAAATGTCGTTTTATTAGTTACAATGGTATAAAACGCTGATTGGGTTTTTATAAGTTAGATTGCAATTGGAATTGTGTTCATAAAAAAAAATTAGCTCCGTTAATGGGAGCTTTTTTATTTGTTTAAAGATGATTTTTTTTAGTCGATAGTTTGAAATAATGAAGTGGCACATCTACTATTTCCATATCTCGATACCAATTCATTTTCGTTTATCCCTTTATCGTTTTACCCCAGAGTTTAAATCAAATACCTACGGTAGGATACATACATACGATACATACATACTATATATATATATATATATATATATATATATATATATATCGGTATATATATATATATATATATATATATATATTATATATATATATATTTAATATATATAAATGTATATAATATATATATTTATATATATTATATAAATATATATATTATTTATTTATTATATAAATGTATAATACATATATATTTAATATTATTATATATAATATATAATATATATATATATTATATATATATATAATATATAAACTAATTATATTATATATTATTAATATATAATATGTATAATACAATATATATAATATTATAATATAATACTAATCTATTATATAATATAATATAATAACATATATAAAATGTTAATTAGCAAACTAACCCTTCATTTCATATTGTTTAACTAAAGCATCTAACTCACCCTACCTCCCATGAGATTCAGGGCATCTGTAACACTGTTTTTTGCAATAACTTTTTATCTATGCAGTTCATAAATATAACGCTTATTCAGAATACACATTATATCTACACATAATTTTTTACTGTATTCTGCATTACGTAGGTTGAACAAATTTGGTACTTATAATGTAAAAGTGACTTTTTTTGAAGACGGGCCAACTTACTCAGAGAAAAGGTTTCGAACGCACTCGTTACGTAACTTATGACAACATTTCTTCCCT
>NC_061090.1:923251-930751 GCF_015104395.2 Macrobrachium nipponense | reverse complement strand
ATAGCAAAACACTTTGCTTATTAGATCAGCTTTCTCTCGGCTCACTGTTTCATTGGTTTCTCTTTTAATTAAATTCCTCCAAAAAAGGATTAATTGTTAAATGTATCTTTTAAAACAAAAGCCATCAGATACCGTATTAGTTAATCTAAAATGAAGCAAAACGAAAAGTTTGGAGGTAATTAAATATTGCTGAGTACATCATCGCCGGCTTACACAAGAATTAATATTGGAGAAATAGCGTGATTCCCTTAGTAAATAACGAACGTTTTCATTACTCGTACATGCATTAATATAGCTTTCCTATTTAAATAGTCTCTTAACATACTCTTTCGTTATCTATTTTCACTTTTGGTTGTAATGAACGCATTTCTACTAATATAAAAACTCGTCAAAAGCAGAACATTTTGCAATAGTAAATAAGACCATTGAATGTTTTATTTGAGATTTTAAATATTGCAGCTTCTATATACCTGATGTCAGATTTATTGTAATGAATACTTTGATTATTGAGCTTCTAACTTTGCCTTGATGAATAAAAAACAAGCATTTGCTTAAAGCAAAAGATCTTAAGAAAAAGCAAAAACTCGAGTTGGAAAAGGTAGCAGAAGCCTTAGGCAAAAAGTAATTGCTAAAAATCGCATTAATAAAGAATATCACCGTTTGCTACCTTTGGCTTGATTAGTGGATACCGAGCTTTAGCTAAGAGACCCAGCCACGTAATACTCAGGTGTTTTAGAAATTCCTGATGGGCCCAACTAACTGTTATGTATATAAACGTTGAAGCTCATCTGAGTTTTCTGGTAGTTTGGCTTTACCATTCGTTTGATGCAGAATGAGTTTAATCTGAATGCAATATGGAACAAGACAGTTATAAATAATTCATGAAATAAAGGCCTAACTCCGAATCAAATCATGTTTTCAAAAATTCGTAGGAGTGATATTTTTTCCCCTCCTTACATATACTACTTCCCGTAGGATGGTAGTGCCTTCAGTGGACCTCATGCGGTGTACTGTACACATTACTTAAGGTTCTTTGCAGCGTGCCTTCGGCCCCTTGTTGCAACAACTTTAGTTCCTTTTACTGTACCTCCTTTCATATTCTCTTTCCTCATCTTACCTCCCACCCTCTCCAAATAAATGATTCATAGTGAAACTGCAATATTTTCCTGTTACACTTTTCAAACCTTTAACTGAGAGGGGTGTTACGAGCATAGCCATAAACGCATCAACATTCAAGTTTTAATTCGCAGAAAAACCAGTTTACTCTTCTAATAAGTCAACGATGCGAATGATAATCATTTCATGTTTCCAGAAACCCTCTTATCTCTAACGTCATAGCAGCCATTTTTTTTCATCTCCTTTATGAGCTAATACTTAGTTATTTGGGGAAAGTTTACCAGTTTTTTTCTTTCTTTTTTTTCAACGTAACTTGTAGGTCAGCTTTGATCAATTAGAGGATAATCCTTTTATCTTCGTCAGGAGTTGCGACGCTGAACGTTTTTCTTTTCATTTTTAGGCAACTTCTGTGAAGTCGGGTGGATTAATGATAATCACCTGACCCTTGATCTCTTGTCTCAATCAAGGCTGAATTTTGTTGGGATTCTTTGTGCAAACATTTACAGAGTAGTGGTTTTTTTTTTTCCTAATGAAAAAGAAAAAAAAAATAAGTTACAACAGTTTTGTTTAATTTTCGCTCAAATGCTGTAGGATATGGCGGTCTGTAGGTACTAGACATTGGAGGGGTGTACTAATTAAATTTACACTCTGGCAAGGCGGCCTTCAGTTCAGGTTGCTAATTCTGTATTATGTAAACGTTAAGTGTTGATGACTTTTCCAGGGAATTAATATCACTTTTTCATTTGCAGTCTTAAGTAGCCTATTAGGCATATTTGAGAGGAAACTGCTTTGCAAACTTGTACTTTTATGAACACTTGAATGGTAGTGAAAGAAACCGTAATCGTTGTAATATGTATAAGGAAAGTAGATTGAAAATATAGCCACGTTTAGTTACTCTGTTATATCAATATGATTAATATAATCATAGTTCGTTCATTTTTTTCAGTTACATTACTTAACGTTAACTTGAACATTTCAGGATGACATACTTTTTGGGAACTTGTTATAAAGTTCCAGCCAAATCTATTTATTCCTGTACTTATCAATAATTTTACCGTTTTTAGGGAATCTACAAATCAAAATGTATATTGTTTGGTCGGTCGTAAAGTAAAAACCTCACAAATACCGTTTCGAGTTTCCTGTTACATTTACAGTAAGAAAACCCCGTCCATCTTTTGCCGACTTTTTTCCGAATCAAATCATGATAAGTCACGATATTATTCCGTAAATATCTTATTATTTTAAAGGTTTCGTTTCCTCTATATGTCTGACGTTTAACCTAAATTGTCATTCATTAAATCTTGATATAAAATGACAAAATGATAGTTTTTCTAATTCCAACACCTTTATAATTTAACCATTATTGAAAAAGAAACCCACAAAACACTGTGTATAACGTGTTTACTTATAAGTATTTACATTATATTTTACTCAACACTCGAGTATTTTCAGGGCCTATCTGTGGCCCATTTTCAAGAGATGTGTAGGTTGTCAGCCTGCTGGGTCTTGACCCAGGCTGACAACCTACACATCTCTTGAAAATGGGCCACGGATAGGGCCTGAAAGTATTCGAGTGCTGAGTAAAGTATATTGTAAATACTTATAAGTAAAAATGTTATAAAAAGTGATTTTGTGGGTTTCTTTTTCAATCTTCAGAAGAAAACCGAAAGAAGTTTTTGTTTGGTTTAACAATTATTTTAGCATAAGGTCTCGCTTTACACGAGATTTTCTCATATTTCACACCAATTAAGATTTTTTTCGATGTCTGTCAACTCAGCCAGCCTTCAAAATGCCCAGGTGATGAGCTGCATATCAACAATGCAATGTACAGGACTCATTGTCATATACCCGACCAGTGGCGCAGAGTCACATGGAGAAATCTGTATGCATAGATGGGTTCACTCGACTATCTGAAAAATAGACGCATCGGACGTTCCTGTGCCAATACAGAAACTTTTTCTCTCACGCCAACTCATAAATGGTCAGGATATGCAGATATGTGCACGCCCCACCAACCACTCTACGCCATTTCCATACAACAGATTCACATATCCGCAAATTATTTCTGAAAGCAGAATCTATTGGCCACATTCATGCACCGTATTGAAAACTGTGTAGGGGAGAAATATAGAGAGAAGAATATAGAATATGTATACATATATATAATGTATGGATACATATTATAAATATATGCACATTATATATATATATATATATATATATATATATATATATATATATATATATATATATATGTATATATATATATCATATATATATATATATATATATATATATATAATATATATATATATAATATATATATATATATATATATATATACTATATATATATATATATATATATATATATATATATATATATATAATATATATATATATATATATATATATATATATATATATATATATATATATATATATATATATATTATAAATACATAAATGTATATATGTGTATATATATATATATATATATATATATATATATATATATATATATATATATATATATTATATAAATCCATAAATGTATATATGTATATATCTAATATAGTATTATATACATATATATATATCTAATAAAAGGAGCCCATAAAAACACCAAAGTGTAGAGAGAAAAGTACTATATTTCAGAGACTGCTGTCTCTCTCTTCAGGTATATGAATGAGAAAAGTTTACAGAAAAGGTGGTATTTATACCAAGAGATTCGTCCACAAGTAAGCCAATTTAGGTCACCCCGCTGATAATCTTCCTTTAATCTTCTTAAGCGTTGGTTGAATGAACACTGCGTCGACGATGTCCGATGTCCAATTCCCTTTTGAGATGTTCATTACCTGCTTCTCTTTTATTAAGGCCAATTCCATCATTTGACTCTTGTACCGGCAGTTGCTGCTATAAATTACACGTGACATATTCCAGTTTATTCTATGGTTATGTTCATTTATATGGTTGAAAATAGCCGAGTTCTGTTGTCCATACCTAACTGACCGTTTGTGTTGTATTAATCTCTGGGGAAGTGATTTACCTGTAAATCCGATGTAAGATTGGTCACAGTCCTGGCATGGGATCTCATATACCCCAGAGTCTTTGGGCGATGTCTTTTGTTGGACGTTAATCAGGGATTTGGCTAAGGTATTTGGGTAGGTAAATGCAAAAGGGTTGGATTTCCCAAGGGTGTGAGTTACTCTCTTAATCGTCTCTAGGTGGGGAATTTTTATTTTATTGTTGGGTGTGTCTCTGGTCTTGTCTTTAGGGGGTCGGTATAAAATTACGATTGCTTTTTGAATTGCTTTCTCAATTATATGGTCAGGATACTTTAAAGATGAAAGTTGCTTGCGAATTAGTTCAAATTCTTTTTCCAGGAAATCTGGGGAACAAATTCGTAAGGCTCTTAAGAATAGGTTGCTAGCCACACCTATCTTGATAGTATTGTCATGATAGCTAAAGTAGTGAATATATGAAAGTGAGAACGTTGGTTTTCTGTATATGGTAAATTTGTATTCTGTCGTGTCTCTGATTATTAAAACATCAAGAAAAGGAATTTTGTTGTCTGTTGTTGTCTGTTTCCCATTATCAGCGGGGGTGACCTAAATTGGCTTACTTGTGGACGAATCTCTTGGTATAAATACCACCTTTTCTGTAAACTTTTCTCATTCATATACCTGAAGAGAGAGACAGCAGTCTCTGAAATATAGTACTTTTCTCTCTACACTTTGGTGTTTTTATGGGCTCCTTTTATTAGATGGAATTCTGTTGTTACAGAACATTTTTACCAGTCATATATATATATATATATATATATATATATATATATATATATATATATATATATATATATATAATTATAATAGCAACAATGCTCTCTTAACTTTTCAAACTATTTACTTTTTTTTGGGTACGCTTGTCACTACAAAGCCTTGAGATACAACTTCAAGGAAATATCAAGAAATCATGATGTCCGGTAGCGGTAAACGAAGCCACGCTACCATAGACGAGGTCACGTTGCCAACCTGACCACTACCGGACATCATGATTTCTTCATATTTCTTGGAAGTTGGATCTCAAGGCTTTGTAGTGAGAAGCGTATCCAAAAAAAAGAGCAAGGAATTTGAAAAGTTAAAAGGGAACTATAGGTGGTAGATATATAAGTACTCAAAACATTAAAAATACATAATTAGAACAGTAAATCTACAGGCAACTTTTTGCGCGTTATAAAAACCAAAGATAGATATGAGACAAACACAGACAGGCGGACAAAGAAAGATATTAAAAGAGTGAGGAGCCTCTGCCTTCGGAACTCTCCCATAGATAGAAGGTAATAACATAAAATGAAGGAGGACCACTGAACTAAAACCCTGCGAGACCACCTTGGCTAAGAAAGAGTCCTCTCCTTTCTACCATCACTGGCGCCCATCCCAATCCGCGGTCTACTTCACCATCCTAAGTTCTTCGGAAGCAAAATGTCATATCTAAAACACAAACTCCTCCTTTTCCACTTTTATCTCCCGGTAAAAGGGGAGAGTCGATTTCGGAGATGGAACCATTCACAGAGGCCACACTCATCTTCTCTTGTATAGAAGAAGTCTTTCTCGGTGAGCTCCAGCAGCGTCTCTTATCTACTATCTTACTTCAGTGGCAAACCTTCTTTGGAATCAAATGGAGAAAGTATTCATTCACACTCGTATGTAGTGTGTTGGCAGAGAGAATTTGCTGTTTTCTTTTAGGTTCGTTGCGTTTTCTTGAAGTGATCACTATTCCTCTTTTCCTGAAAGCTGTTCCAAATCTTTTTGAATTACCATAACATTGTATTATTTCCTCTGACATCATCTTATTCCTTATTCCGTCTCTTTATCGTTGTTTTTTTCTGTCTTTTTTTTTATGTTACGCTAAACGCCATCACGGAACGTTAAGTAAATAAAAAATGCAAAATAAAATGAGAAGCCAGAAAATTATAAATAACTCTGAATCTATCATATAGGACGGTATATGCACGATGAAGTCTAAGTATAGTGTACAGAGATAAATAAACACTTGCTTTATGATTGTAAGGCGATATGGAATAAATGTCTGTACTCGAGATTGCCAAGACCTTTACCAAAATCTTTGCAAAAGAAATTATTTCTTGGATATGAGCTTAACACCATCTTACAGTATCTGACATAATATTTCCTAATTGCTTCACAAACATAGACCTTGTTTTTAAGTTCAATGTTTTGTGCGCCATGAAATAAAAAAAAAATAATAATATTTTGCGAATCTTAACAATCGAAACCTCTTTGACCAGATCTTAGTTGACTCGATAAACTATTTCATTTATAAATCTGGGGAAAGTTAATTTATTTATCAATTAATTGACTTATTCATTTATTCTAATTTTCACAATAATTTCTGACAATAGACGACACCTTCAATCATTTGAGGTATAATCTCTCTTAATTAATGTATTATCCTCTCGTATTAGATGTTCGTTTGTAACAGAAGAACATAGCTTTAAACAAAACCCTCTGTAAAAGCCACCTATCAGTAACAAAGGAATTTAAGGTGATAACCTCTTTAGTTTGTCAGAAATGTGGTAGGCACACACATACACACACACACACAGAGAGAGAGAGAGAGAGAGAGAGAGAGAGAGAGAGAGAGAGAGAGAGAGAGAGAGGTCAACTTCAATCGTTTAGAACAGGCAAAAGTTTGGAAGGCACTTGTTTCAAGTCGGGAGAATTCAAGTTTAAATTGACCCTGAAAAATATATACCCAAAAAACGAAGATAAAAAGGAAAATTACGAAACAAGAAGAGAGTCGACGGAACGGAACAATAACCTTTATTTTCAAAAGGTCCCAAAAGAAGTTTAATTCATTCAAACCCTAAGGAAAATATTTAGGAAACGGTTGGAGTTATTTAGAGATAATTGCGTTAGGTATGAATGATGGTCCACCTATGTTCCTGATAGACAGTGGTACGGAATAATAATAATAATAATAATAATAATAATAATAATAATAATAATAATAATAATAATAATAATAAATAATAATAATAATAAGAGTAATGGACGCCTAAGGATGCAGGATGCAACCCGGAACCCCACACTATAACTACCACCGTGTCGATTTGAAGGACTGTGATAAAAAAAAAAAAAAAAAAATAATAAATAAATCATTTATTAACTTGTTAAAACAAATCAAAGCTAATCTATCGCATATTTCATTTATTATTCTTGCTATGTGACCTTAGAACGTATCTACAGCAAAATATCAATTTTGAGAGCAATCATGTGCCGACTTTTTCATGCAAATGAAGGGATGTTAATCGATCAGCTTTACTCGTGTCTTTGCTAATTGGACGCCTCATGCGCTAATTTAG
>NC_061090.1:907034-922751 GCF_015104395.2 Macrobrachium nipponense | reverse complement strand
AACTTTTATTTATTCTTTCTATCCTTAATTCTTTCTTTGTGAGAAGGATGTGAGGAATCGAAGGATGATCAGCATCAGCAACGAGAGAGAGAGAGAGAGAGAGAGAGAGAGAGAGAGAGAGAGAGAGATCTGAAAGTGATTAAGCCTGTGGATCACCCACGGACTCTGGAAACTAAATTAACTGTACTTCCCAAGTTCGAAATACGGTGCCTTCAAAGGCTTATCACAGTTCCCTCAATCTTCGTCCCTGGGCATTCGTATAGATAAAGTTCTCGGTGACGATATTGCACTAACCTTACTTTTTTCGACTATCCTTATCCTCCATAGCATGTCCAGGAGAACTCTTGTACTATTCCTGGAAGCTATTAGGATTCTTGGAACATAAGCAGAAAATTCGCCCGGTAATTGGCTCCATCCAATTTTTTTTCTAACTTTCAGCGATCCGAATTTTCACTTTCATTACCTGCCTCCATCTTTTTTTAGTATTCTGACAGAAGTTAGAAAGAAAAGAACGACTTTTTAGCCCTCTCTTTTCAATAGTTTTTTTTTTCTAGCTTCCTCTTCCTTTACTTCTTTCTGCTCATCCCCTTTGCTAGATATTCAGACGATGTAAAAGGAGAATGACACTCCATTTGTAAATTTACAGTCATTTTTTTGCTTTTATCTTATCTTTATCTTCACGGAGGTTAAGGGATATCAATAAGATCATGAACACAGAAACTTCCTCATTCTCTTTTCCTTTTTAAACTTCAGCTATATTTTCTGCTTTGTTATTCTTGACTTCATTCAAAATGATAATTTAGCTCCACTGACTGATAGGAATGCTTTTAATACTCGGACTGCCTTTTACAAGTAATTTTCTCTGCTTTTTGATATTCTTGTTGGGTTTTCTCTTTCTCCCCTTCCGCCAAACTGTTCTTCTGTTCTGAAACTTATCCGTTCCCGTCGTTCATCAACTCCCTGCCAGTGATTCTATTATGTCTACAAGGCATTTACTCTGAGGGAATTTCCATAGAGTTTTTTTGGGACTAATCCATTAGCTTTACGGTGCGAAAGCAAAGCAACTGTCTGTTTACAAATGAATCTGCTAAATTCTCTATGGTTGGTTTTGAAAGCCTGTAAAAGCACTTTCGCTTCCATGAGCCCCATTCTTTCATTCTCTGCTTTTGGTGGATCATACGAGAAGCTAATGTATAAGCCAGAGGCCCTGGAATCAGTATTTGTTTGTTTTTAGGGTGCGTTCACTCAGACAGGCACAGGCGGGCGCGAGCCCAAAGGATTATGGGTTCCGATACAGAACGTTCACACAGACTACTGCTGCATGAGTATTTTAACTTTTTGTCTTCAATAATTTCTATATTTGTGCGATGTTATGATCTTAGATTTAGTGTAGTACTCGCCTTTCCTGTGTTTTTTCAACTACTATAACATTCAAGAGTTAGACCAACTGACTTGAGTTATAAAATATCCATAGGCCTTCTGTCTGTAACATTCTTGGTAAGCGACAAAATTTTAATGTTATGTGGCATTTTTCTTATCTACTGCAATATTTTCAAGAAGAAACTGATAATGGTTGAATGAAGGAATATTTATCTTCAACAGACATAAATAGGCAATTAGTTATTCAATAATTTTCTCACATATACTTTACCCTGAAAATTTTCCTAGCAGATAATCTCCCTTCCCTATTAATCTTGCTGCTGTCTAATCATAAGATTAATAATAAAAATTAATAAGCTGAAGTAAAAATGGGATTTAGACACACCTGTTATTAACATCAGCCATGTTCTCGCCACATAATAGAACACCTCTACTGCTGCTCTCTATAACGAATAAAAAAAATTCTACAGGAATCTACAAGTGCAAGATGATTCACTGACATATTGCAATTAAATGCGAAAAACCTTGAATTTAGGGCACTCATTTTATGAATTCGTCTGACAAGTAGGGCACTGGTTTTCTTTATTGGGTTTATAAGCCTACACATTTTTCAGCCCAATAAAACAATTACTTGAACAATTGTTCAGTGTCATAATAGTTTCCAATGATGGACAACTTACATCGTATCAGTGTTTGTAAGGAGAGGACTCCTAAAAATGGTAGGATTTAGAGACAAAGACTAAAGTTCATCTCTCCAGATGTTCATGGTACGTACATCGGGCACAGCATCAAGTATACCTATGGCTGAGTTAGGCCACAAAATTATGAGCTAGATGATTTCATATGCTCTGGTCTCTGGTGTGTGTACATGTGTGTGTATATATATATATATATATATATATATATATATTATATATATTATATATATATATATATATGTAAATATATAATTTCTACACTTCCTCTAGTTTACATTCAGAGAACTTCATGCAATACATTCCACATCTGCACCTCCAGTTGCCCTCACAATGTCGAGACGATATTCCATCTCCCTCCATATGTGCTGCAGCATATCAACGTCAACTGTTTAAACAACTTTAACAATGCGTTCTACGAAGTGTTGGGCAAGAGCATGAACAGGATTCTTCTCGTAGCACACGGAATTCCTTGACGTACCCCCAAAGGAAAAAATCCAAGGGGGTAAGATCAGGAGAGCGAGGTGGCCATGCGACTGGTCCGTCACGGCCAGTCCATCTTCCAGGGAGATGTGCATCGCCTAACATCTTTATACCAATGTGCAGGGGCTCCGTCTTGCTGAAGTAGTATGGCTGGTTGCAACTCCTCCACCTGAGGGAGTACGTAGTTATGATCATGTCGTAGTAAATTGTTCTTGTAATATTCTTTACAGCGAAGAAAACTGGGCCTATTACTTGATTGTGCGTAGGAGCACACCAGATGTTCACTTTTGGACTTGTACCACGAGTGTGTTCGCTATCGGTGCGAAGGTTTTCAGAACCCCATGTCCGAACATTATGTCGGTTAACATGACCAGCACACAAAGAAAGTGGCTTCATCGGAAGACATCGCCCTTTGTAAGTAATCATTGTCGTCTTCGCTTTTGTTCAGCATTAAAGCAGCAAATTCAATGCACAGAGGAAGGTCATTTGGCTGCAAAGCTTGAATATATGAAGATATATAATATTAAAACTTAAATACAAATTAATGTAAATGAAATTAGATTTAAAAACTTGAAAAAAACTGCATTACTCTGTTATATGGTTTCTGAGTACTAAATACATTTAATGGTGTTGGGACTTTATGGATACCCTGTACATACACACACACGTGTATATATATATATCGGTGATTCTTTCCTCCAGGAAAGAATTTCCCTCTCTCACACAAGATTTTCCTGGAGGAAAGAATCACCGATACGAAAAACGACATCTTCGTACTACGCAGAGTGATATGGAACCCAGTCTAATCTTCGCCTCCTCACTATGGACCACATATACAGGTATCTGATTTCATTCTGTTCCGACATTGCTGCCTATAATAGCGTGACTCATTCCAACAGACTTCTACGCAAGTTAAATAACCTAATAGACAATAGTGCATGGAATAATCTTGAGCAACAAGACAAAGTTTTAAACTTATCCAACACCCCCCTTACTGTAAATCAACATTTAGTTTTAAATTTAGGCTTATCCTTTGCCCTTATGCCAGACCGCAAAAACAACCTAGACTTCATAGTGGCTTTTGATAAATTCATATCTGACAAAAACTACAACCGTGAAGAGATATGTTTAAAAGGAGTGTTACTAAATGCTTTAACTGACTTACATAAGAAATATCCTGTTCCCCGCAGATTCATGATAGCCATCCACTCGCTAAAAAAGTTAGATGTTATAATAAGTAGATCCGACAAAGACGGCAAAATCGTAATAATGGACAAAGACTTCTACCTTGACAAAATCACCATCTCCTTAGCGACACAAACACATACGAAAAACTGACGAAAAATCCCCTCCAAAACGTTCCCACAGAATTTTTTCGGAAAGTAAGATTAATTGGCAAAGACAAAAAGAGTATTGAACTATTAGAGAAATTTTAAAGTAATTAATCCTAAATTACCCTAGTTTTTATGGCCTTCCCAAAACTCACAAGACAATTTTCCATTCAGACCCATCGTTTCATGTGCCGGTGCTTTCAATTACAAAATTTCTAAATGGTTAGCTGGCCTCCTTTCCCCTTTTTTAGGCACTTTTTCTCCCAGTCACATTAAAACATTCGGAAGATTTTTGTCACAAATTTCAGAGAAGCACATATACCACTTCACAACATAAAACTTTTAAGCCTTGATGTAGATTCCTTGTTCACTAAAAGTACCAGTACAGGACGTTCTTCAGTTTTTAAGGGTAAAAATTATCCCCCTATTCAGATCATTTCCCATTGGCGCTTGACAAATAATAAAGCTAGTTTGAATTATGTGCATCTAATAACGTATTTTCATTCGGGGAATCATTCTACAAGCAAAAATTCGGGTGTAGTATGGGTAGTCCTTTAAGTCCTGTTCTAGCCAATCTGTACATGGAATACTTTGAAACTACAGTAATAAATGCAATAAAACCCAAAAACATGCTGTGGATGAGATACGTGGATGATATCCTAACATTTTGGGATAATAGGTGGGGCAATTTCAATGAATTCCTCTCGAAATTAAACACATTAGTGCCCAGCATCAAATTAAGTTGAATGGGAAACAGACAACAAAATTCCTTTTCTTGATGTTTTTAATAATAGAGATACGACAGAATACAAATTTACCATATACAGAAAACCAACGTTCTCACTTTCATACATTCACTACTTTAGCTATCATGACATTTCTATCAAAATAGGTGTAGCTATTAACTTGTTCTTAAGAGCCTTACGAATTTGTTCCCCAGAATTCCTGGAAAAAGAATTTGAACTAATTCGCAAGCAACTTTCGTCTTTAAAATATCCTGACCATATAAATTGAGAAAGCAATTCACAAAAGCTAACGTAATTTTCTACCGACCCCCTAAAGACAAGACCGAGATACACCCAACAATAAAATAATAATTCCCCACCTGGACACGATTAAGAGATAACCAACCCCCTCGGAAAATCGAACCCTTTTTGTATTTACTTACCCAAAACACCTTAGCCAAATCCCTTGATTAACGTCCAACAAAAGACATCTCCAAAGGACTCTGGGTATACGAAATCCCATGCCAGACTGTGACCAATCTTACATCGGATTTACAGGTAAATCCCTTCCCCAGAGATTAATACAACACAAACGGTCAGTTAGGTATGGACAACAGAACTCGGCTATTTTCAACCATATAAATGAACATAACCATAGGAATAAACTGGAATTGTCACGTGTAATTTATAGCAGCAACTGCCGGTACAAGAGTCAAATGATGGAATCGGCCTTAATAAAAGAGAGGCAGGTAATGAACATCTCAAAAGGAGGATGGATTTCGGACACGATCGACAACGTCTTCATTCAACCAACCCTTAAAAAGATTAGAGGAAGATTATCAGCGGGGGTGACTTAAAATGGCTTGTTTGTGGATGGACCTCTTGGTATAAATACCACCTTTTCTGTGAACTTCTCATTCATCTACCTGAATAGGGAGACAGCAGTCTCTGAAATATAGTACTTTTTCTCTATTTTGGTGTTTTTATGGGCTCCTTTTATTAGATGGAACTCTGTTGTTACAGAACATTTTTACCAGTCATATATTATATATATATATATATATATATATATATATATATATATATATATAATATATATTATATATATATATATATATATAGTATATATATATATCCAATGTAGCACGAAGGAACACGTGCTTGAGAATATCACAAAATCCACGTAAGAAGGTGAGTGTAAACCAGGACTGTGAATAAGTACTTTATATACAAAATTAGAAGGGGGCAGGTTTACAGTTTGTTAATATATACAATATATTATGTATAGTTATGTGCTGAACATTGATAAATAGACGGAAGGATAGATGGATATCATAAATAGCCAGAATTTAAAAGTAACAAGGCTTGGTTTGTAATCTTAGTTTGCTTCAATAATTCATGCTTTAGCTACAACTTCCTAGGCCTTGAAGCCTTTTGTGTGAATGCTCTTGCAAGAACCAATGGATTTCAAATTCCTGCTTGAGCTCGGCCCAGCTCGTACCTGCCGAATCGTCACAGAAAACGTCACAGAGAAAACATTCATCTCTCTCTCTCTCTCTCTCTCTCTCTCTCTCTCTCTCTCTCTCTCTCTCTCTCTCTCTCTTTTGGTGCAATATTGCCCACCTGTCTAGAGGGTTCCATAGCTGTGTGGATGTATTCTAAGAAATAGCGGATAAAAATGTAAAAAGAATATTATTTCATTTGGTACCACTTTCTCGTGATGTTTAAATGAAAAAGTAAAATCCACAGTCGTAGTTATGTAGTATATTGCTAAATACAGGGTCGCTTTAGCGAACTTGATCAGTTTTGCATCTTGAGCCTGAATAAACATATAGTAGAAATAATAAATACATTAAGGAAACCTGTTTGAAAAATGGAAAAACTGCTTTTTATTCTTTCAGGTAACTCCAGATTTGCTCGATGGTCTATAAGCAATTCTCTGAGAACGTCGTGGCACGGTAGCGACTGCCATATTAGTTGTTGGTCTTACTGCTTGTTGAGTGTTCAAAACAGGCGAATGAGGTAGTTCTTCGGTTGTTCCAGAAATTGTTCTTATGCTATTAATTATATCAGCTAGCATAATGGGGAAGCAGAAGCAGGTGGAACAGTCGGAAGAGAATCTAAAGGTGCTACTTTAGTAGGCGGTCTATCTGCGTGTTTCTACACTGTTTCATCGTGTTTTGTACTGGTCCGTCAGGGGGTCAAATGTCCCTAAGTGCATTTTACCTCAGTTGATCCCCGAGGCTGGCATAAGGCCAGCCTAATCTCAAACAACAACAACGCTTGGTGCTACTTTAGGGACATTTGACCCCCGACGGGCTAGTACTCAACACGGCGAAACTGTAGAAATACGCAGCTAGACCGCCTTCTAAAGTCGCACCGGATCTAAATCTATTTTGGCAGCTTAACCAACCTACTTTTTAGTGTGGAAATCTTCCTGAGTAAATGGTTTATTATTCTCGAAAGTACTCATTAAATTTATAAGGGCTCCCTCAACGACCCTACGCTTGCCAATATCGCTACTCCTATACAATTATCAGTATTTAACCAGTCTATCCTATGGTCCAGTTCTAAACTATGTTTTTCTACCATACTGTTCTGGGATCTTATTCTGCAATCTCGCTTATGCTCCACTAAACTAATAGGAAGTCGTCTTCCTGTTTCACCATAACATCTTTTATTGTAGTCTTTGCAAGGTATTGAATAAACACCTGATTCGCCAGTTTTGGACACTCAACAAGCAGTAAGACCAACAACCAGTATGGCAGCCGCTACCGTGCCACGACCTCCCCAGAGAATTGCCAAAAGACCATCCAGCAATTCTGGAGTTACCTGAAAGAATAATAAGCAGCTTTTCCATTTTTCAAATAGGTTCTCCTAAATGTATTATTATTTCTATGTTTATTCAGGCTGAGGAGGCCAACTGATCAAGTTGGAGAAAGTTATTCTGTATTTAGCAATATCCTACATAGATACACTGAGGACTTCCAATAGTATTTAATTCAGAATTGATAGATAAGCTTTATAGTGATTAGGATCTTGAAGCTCTTTCCTAAATCCATTTTAATACAGTGATTAAATTTAATAAAAAGAAACCTTGAATAGAAATAAAAAAAAAAATTATAAAGATAACTAGTTAAAGAGCCATAGCAAAAGTTATGGAGAATGCCATTATTTACACTGGTCGCTCCTGGAATTATGGAAACGGCACGGTCTAACAAAGCCAGCAGGGATTAAAGCTACCATTGTTGTCATGTTCGTTGAATTTCCTCGCTATATACATTTTTCAGCCAACAGAGTTGGGTCAAATTTACAATTCTTCCCTGTTCGTAATAAAGCACCAAGTAGTGAAAGGATACAATAAAATATTCTTGCGATCGAACTTTATATTATTATAATTATTCTATTAAAATCAATGGCTACTTCAGCAGCTTGAGAGTGGGTCTGCTTCCTAAGTACACTATTATTATTATTTTTATTATTATTATTATTATTATTATTATTATTATTATTATTATTATTATTATTATTATTATTATTATTATTATTATTATTAGTTTTGTTTTAAGTCCTGACTCATTGTAAGATGAATGAAGATCAAAGGGATGGCCCGAAGAGAGTCCTTTTCACCAGGTTTGTAATTCGTGAATAACATTTGATGGAAATTTCCCTGACGCTTTCTGATTTAAACACACAAACACACAAATGAAATGAAAGTACGCGGGGATAAAGAGAAAAATAACACATCGAATTTCCCCGTCAGTGTTTCAACCAATCATAAAAACTAGCTTCATTTTGATGTTTTACTTTTCCACTCAAATGATGTAATGAAAATTAAAATTGTTAAAAATTACCTCATGTAAATATGGTCTGGGTTTGATTTCAAATGGAGAAGGCAGCAATTAAGTTCTCAATATTTTTTCAGTTGAGTATGCCCTCGTAATGAAAAATATTTGATCAAATAAAGTGAATTAATGTGGTCCTAATATCAATGGAAGTGCTTACCGGTTTAAATTTATATATATATATATATATATATATATATATATATATATATATATATATATATATATATATATGAATTTATATTTGAATTTATACTTATGCATGTACCTTGTGCGTATGTATGTGCGTAATTTCAATAAGACTAAATACAAGTGCTTCCCGGTTTTCCCGCTTAATTTCAATCCTCATGAAGTTTACCATGCCACAGGTTATAATGTCAGCATGGAAACATTCTGCGCATACATGATTTAGGAGTCTAGGTAATGTTTGTTTATATATCTGAACTGAAGTTCCCGTGTTTAATTTAGATATGAATTAAACTACACTCCTGCAAGGTCCCAACTCTGATAGCTGGAAATAACCCTTTTAATGCATTGGAAAACGATAAATGGGAAACTCCAATTGTTTACTTTGATTGTTCTCAGTTATTGGCGTTTCTATTTTTGTTTTTGTTTTCGTCGTTCTCTAATGTTATTGCGTTACATAATATTTCATATGCTGGAGTTCTCACTTCTGAATTAATAGAGCAACTTAACATGGAGATTTAGCTATTCTCTCTCTCTCTCTCTCTCTCTCTCTCTCTCTCTCTCTCTCTCTCTCTCTCTCTCGCTTTTCGTCCCTCTATTTTATTTCAATTCCGCAAAACCTGTTCACATTACAGATCCCGTTAATGGAAAACGCGGCGTTATTCTCATTCGCTGGAAAATAAACTAAGTTGGAAGCAATTTCCCTTATTGGTTCTACAGCTTCAATAAAACAACTATAAATTTTTATTGCTCTTACCTGCAGTTCCTCCCCCTTTTCTTCCCACGTATGGTTCCCTCCATAGATACGCTACCCACTCTTTTTCCTTTTGCTCACGAGCATTTCCTACCCAGCTGGTAAATAACTTTAGCTAGAATTGGCAGATAAACGTCATGCTATAGATATTTTGATAGGAAATGACAACTATTTGCACAAAATAAATAAGGGTTTATGTTCATGTAGCGTCGACCAATAGGTGATTTCCAGACATAACAATAACTTCAGTATTCTGTTGACGACTATGTTTTCACCTCACAATACCCCGTTCATCCATAGTTACGTAGTTAATTAAAAGGTTTAAGATATACACCGTTCTGTAATCACCAATTAATAATCTTAAAAGAATAACGGCATTTGGTGTAATAGATATGCATGTAAGTATGTATGCATGTACACACACGCGCGCGCACACACACACACACACACACACACACATATATATATATATATATATATATATATATATATATATATATATATATATATATATATATATATATATATATATATATATATATATATATATATATATGTATATATATATATATATATATATATATATATATATAATATATATATATATATATATATATATATATATATATATATATATATATATATATATATATATATATATATATATATTATATATATATATATATATATATATATATATATATATATATAAATATATATATATATATATATATATATATATATATATATATATATATATATATATATATATATATATATATATATATATATGTATATATACATATATATATATATATATATATATATATATATATATATATAATATGATTTGTTTTTCTCGTAGTCTTTTATAAACGAAATCTAAATATCACATGCAAATATGTGATTATGATGTGATAATGATATTTTAAAACACGTTGAATGAGATATCCCCTCCAACGCGCTCCGTCAATCTAAGTCAGTCATATAAACGACTTCGGACTTTGTAATATGACATCAGCCAAAAGTTGGAAGGGGGCCATGCTTTCATCCGCGTGCTTGTGGCTGTATTTGAGTGTGTGTGTGTGTTTGTGTTTGTTTGTGTGTCTTATGTAGGTATGAACACTAAAGAAATTCCAAGAACGTGTTTAAACCTTTTGATGAAAGTAAAGAGTCATTCAATGACCTTCAACAGATGAGTAGCAACAGCATTTGATGATAATAGACAAATTTATCAATTGCCTTTTGTGGCATGACAGGCTTTCTTTTGGGGGCGGGGCTAGATGGGTGATAAATGTGTTCAAGATTAAAAGTGGAAACTGAAGATCCCAGATTTTCAAAGTATCTTTTCTGGCTGATAAATCATAATAGTGAATCCGTAATATTTACGTTTAACAACCATGAGCCCTGTTATGCATTTATATTTTCTGTTTCACTGATTCCTACATACTTGTTGTACCTCTCCATTTCAGAATAATTAAAATAAAGTTTAATATGTTTTTCTCATTAAAGGACAAAGGTAGAAGTTGTGGAATAGCTATTCAATAAGCACTCATATCAACTGTAAATGGTTTATATTGTAACGATTAATAAGAGTGCTTTTGGGCGAATTGGAAATATTTCTCTTACATTTAATTTCTATAGATTAATGGGACATATCAGAATTGTTGATAATATTGTAGGGTCCCACGCGGACCCACGCACTGTCTACCTTACTTGGCCAGCTAATGTCCTCACGACAACCATCTGTGTGCACCATACGCGCGTGTACAAGAAATATAGCATCCGTCATGCATCTTTTGTACATATATCATCATTCAAATTAATTTTATGTTAATTATATCATTATAACCACATGCATTACAATGTCAGCATATCAGCTGTATGTATCATAACTTCATTCGTGTCTTGTACATCGATTTATATCCGTCTTTCCGTCCGTTAACAAAAACACTTGATTGTATTGTGCCTCTCTTTTGTTCGCCTCGTGTCAGGCACTACATTTCCGCTCGCAAGAGCTATTGACCTGTCTGTTGTAATCTTTTGGCATGGGCCAAAGGACACTTGTAAAACAGACAAGCCAGAGTTACATTCAAAGGAGCAACTCCGTAGGGGGTTAGTGCCATAAGTGCACCTCATTCTGTACAATGTAGGCATTACTTAAGCTTCTTTGCAGCATCCCTTCGGCCCCTAGCAGCAACCCCCTTTCATTCCGTTTACTTGAACCTCCATTCATATTCTCTTTCTTCTTTCTTACTGTCCACCCTCTCGTAACAATTGAGTCATAGTGCAACTGCTTTGAGGTTTTCCTCCTGTTACACCTTTCAGACCTTTTACTGTCAATTTCCATTTCAGTGCTGAATGGCCTTGGTTACCCCAGTGCTTGTCATGGATACCAGAAGTCTATAAATCAATCAGTCAACCAGTCATGATCAGACTTTCCCAGACTGGAAAATGGAACACCACAGGGAGGAAAACTCCGCCATTCCTCTTATATGTACTAATGGAAAAGTTAGCCACAATCACCCTACCTAACAGGGTTGAAATATTCATATATGCAGACGATGTTTGCTTAGTAAGCATATACAGATACAGATCCTACCAAAATATGCAATAACACAAATTGAAAATAGATGCAATGATCTGGGTCTAAAAATCAGTGCAGCAAAAACTAAAGCAATGGTAATCCAACACAGTCTAGACCTGAACGAAATACAACTCATGGGTGAATCCATCGAATGGGTAGACAACTTTGTGTACCTAGCAGTAAACATCAACAAACAACTCTCTCCACGCAAAGAAATTTAAATACTCAAGCAGAAAATCAAATGCAGGCAAAACGCCATGAGAGGAATCACCTCTCTAAAACAAGGAGCAGTATACCATGCCCTCAGAGCATTCTACATACAAACAACAAGGTCAACTGTTGAGTATGCGGCACCTTTCCTCACCTGTCTCACAAGCACAGAACAAAAAAGCTTTGAAGTGATCCCAAACAATGCCCTAAGAAGCGCCTCAGTGGCATGATCGGTATGGTCTTGACCTGCCACCTCGGTGGCCGCGAGTTCGATCCTCGGGCATTCCATGGAGGTGTTAGAGATGTGTATTTCTGGTCATAGAATTTCACTCTCGACGTTGGTCCCGTTGCTGAATAACCACTGATTCCATGCAACGTAAAAACACTATACAAACAAACAAACAAATCATACAAACAAACAAACAATGCCCTGAGACTCATTACAGGTGCACCAATGTGGACAAACTTCTGCTTACTGAGGTATAAGACAAAATTACAGTCTCTAACATACAGAATAGATCAGAGAAACACATCCATCCTGCTGAAAACCTTGAAAAAATGACAGAAACTGTCCACTCAAAAGAGAGATAAAAAAATGCATTTAACTCCTTTAAGAAATAAACCCCCTCCCCAAGTTATATGCTGGCAATCTTCTAGAAGCAATAAGAATGATAGGAATGCAAAATCATGCTGCAGCGATCAAAGAGGATACTCTATTCACAGAGTACATAGAACCAGCACCCTGGGAACCTGAACTATTCAAAATAAATTACACAATCCTCCCTGCAAGCAAAGAGGTATGTACCACTCAGCAGCTAAAACAAGCAGCACAAGAATCAATCAGAAAAACAGCAGCCACATAAGTATACTTCACGTACGGACCAGTAGACCTCAACATCCCAGCGGCGGCAGCAGGAGTCCACAGGACATCCCTCAGAGGACGCTGGAGGCTCTCTGACAATGCCTCCACTCTACAGACGAAGCTAATGGCCATTGCAGACGCCAGAAGACTCACACAACAAGCAGGTACATGCAACAATTCACACGGACTCAAATTTAGCTATACAAACCATCACAAAAGGCAACACAAAAAAAAGAAAACATCAAACTTCTAAGAAGCATATGGACAATTGCAAACCTCCACCAAACCAGAAACAGGCAGGTAACACTAAACTGGATTCTGAGCCATGTAGGAATCCACGGAAACGCAGAAGCAGACTCCCTAGCAAAAGGCAGACTACAAATCAACAACATCAGTATCGAAATCAGCCACTCACTCAACTGAAAAACCAAGCTGCAACATACTGCCAACTGCAAGAAGAAAGCAAAATCAGGATAGTGGTTTTCAGATGCTCAAAAATGCTAAATGGTATGTAGGCACCACAAGTCTACAACCCCACAACTTACCCAAAAATATGTCACGGGCGCTAGCAGCCATAGTCCATCGACTAAGACTAGGGTACCTAAGCACATGGCAAACGATAGAAAACAATCCCAAGTAATGTAAATACTGTGAAAGAATTGCAGAAGAATCCCTGGAACACTACCTACTAGACTGTCAAGAAACGTAACAGCTAAGAACAAGATATGCAGGAAATGAACGGACTGCCACTCGACTTACAAAGCACATTCTAGCCAGCACTCAAGAACTTGAAGGTTTCCCATGCTCCCACCCGTCACCACGGTAGAAACAAGGCACTGCCCAGATTGACAACACGAAGTGCTAACATTCAAGGATACCCCCTACCTCCCTCTCTCCTCCCCTGACCAACATACCAAACTTAAGACCACACAAAGAACAGCTAATCACCCGTATACAAGACAGACTGAATACAAAATACCTCTCCCTGGGTAGCTTTCATCAAAACTAAGATCCTTCATCTATCTCTACCTTAATCAAAGAAATGTCCAAAGACTGACTTCCTTCATCACTCTTCTCGTTCAGATCACTCTCTCTCCAACACACTCAACAAACAACACCCACAACTATCCACTAGAAATAGGACCGGAAGAAGAATATGACTCAGACCCCATGAGCTATCTTACTCTAGTAGATTCACATCTACTAGATTGGCTGTTGATAAACCAATCACAGGGCTGGAAACTCTCAATCTATCGAGAGAGTTCACATGGGTAAGATGTATGTTCCACCTCTCCTGAGGGATACGTCTTTCAAAAGTATCCGTCAGGAGAGGTGGAACATACATGCTGCCTATGTGAACTCTCGAGAGAGATTGAGAGTTTCCAGCCCTGTGATTGGCTGTCAGGAGCGTCGTAAGGGACTGGCCTAGACATCAAATGCACGGTTGATGTGAATCTACTATAGCTACCTGTGCCTAAAACTCGAGCCTTTCATTCTTCCAGTCTGTTGGCATCTCCCACTTGCCAACACTCACCACTATCTCACTTTCCCTACATCTGAAGGGTACCTCAGGATTCAAAGAGGTTGCAACCTTGCCCGATAAATCTTTCATTTCAATATCACCTTCACCACGTCGTATCCATGTATCACAAATAAAGTTTTCATATCCTAAATATCTCACCTGCTCATCGACTTGAATTACGGGCTGCTCTAGGAGCAAGAGCCCGTGCTGGCACAAAGCCAGCTAAATCATAACCAGCCAACCAACCTGAATAAATCAGTAAGTTTGTAGACGCATCTTCGCCACAGTGTCATATTGTGCTCTCCAAAAATTATATTCTTTAAATTGTTGTTTGTCTTTTAACAAGATAAAAAAAAATTCCATTCCAGTATAATGAAGGTAAATTCTTCGTATAATGAAAATAATGAGAAAAATAATGAACCCCTTTTTTTATAAAGCTACCGAAACATTTTAATGATAGTAAAGCCTTTCACTGAAATGTAGGACATGCGTTTGTATTAAAAATCTTTTGTGTTGGAAATAATTGGCTTAATTCCTCTTGGTTCCGGCATTCAGTTTGTGCACGGGACACTTTTAATGCGATGCTTTTAATGTGTTTTTTTTAATTATACAATTTAACGACAACAGTCCATGTTTCTGGTCTTTACATTTATGTTATAGTACCATGGTAAATGCAACAACAGAGAGAGAGAGAGAGAGAGAGAGAGAGAAAACTGAACATTCTTTGGATCCATGGACACAAATGAAAGTTGGGTAGAGGCAGTACTGAAATGTAGAATACAGTGCAACTAGAGAGAGATGCATTTTTTCTGTGCATGAACAATAATTTAGAACAGGTAGAAAAAAGTACTGAATATTGAGAAAGAGAGATAGGAAGAGCGAGCTACAATTTCTCTCTGTCCATGAATACAAATGAAAGACGAAAGAGGAAAGTGCTGAATGACAGAAAACCGGGGGAAAAAACAAAGTGGTGCACCGGATATTCACAAAAGATAAAATTCTAAACAAGTTAACGGAAAACGGGTTAGGAGAAGACTACAAAAACCTTAAAACGAAGGTAAAAAGACGAGCAGATGAAATTAGCTTCTCGGAACAAAGCGAGTTCGAAGAACTGGCAGACATTTTAGTCACGCGAGC
>NC_061090.1:894534-899534 GCF_015104395.2 Macrobrachium nipponense | reverse complement strand
GAGATCCAACTTTCAAAAAATATGAAGAAATCATCATGTCCGGTAGTTGGAAGTTGGTTCTTAAGGCTTTGTAGTGACAAGCGTATCCAAAAAAAAGAGCAAAGAATTTGAAAAGCTAAGAAGGCATTGTGGCTATTACAATTATATATGTATCTGGTAAAAATGACTAGTAGATTGTTTTTATATGTATGTATATATATAATCACGGAACTATAGGTGGTAGATATTCAAGTACTCAAAACGTTTAAAATACATAATTAGAAAAGCAAATCTACAGGCAACCTTTTGCGCATTTTAAAAACCAAAGATAGATATGAGACAGACACACAAAGAAAGAAATTAAAAGGGTGAGGAGCCTCTTCCCTCGAAACTCTTCCGTAGATAGAAGGTAATAACATTAATCGAAGGCGGGCCACTAATACAATGAGAGACAGCCTTGCCTAAGAAAGAGTCCTCTCCTTTCTACTATCACTCGCGGCAATCCCACAGCGGTCTACTTCACCATCATCAGTTCCTCCGAAGCAAAATGTCATATCTAAAACACAAACGCCTCCTTTTCCACTTTTATCTCCCGGTAAAAGGGGAGAGTCGATTTCGGAGATGGAAGCATTCACAGAGGCCATACTCATCTTCTCTTGTATCGAAGTCTTTCTCGGTGAGCTCCAGCATCGTCTCTTATCTATTATCTTGCGTCAGTGGTAAAACGTCTTTGGAATCAAGTGGAGAAAGAAGTCATTCACACTCGTATGTAGTGTAATAGCAGAGAGAATTTGCTGTTTTCTTTTAGGTTTGTTGCGTTTTCATGAAGTGATCACTATTCCTCTTTTCCTGAAAGCTGTTCCAAATATTTTTGAATTACCATAACATCGGATTATTCCCTCTGACATCATCTTATTCCTTATTCCGTCTTTTTATCGTTGTTTTTTTTTCTGTCTTTTTTTTATGTTACGCTAAACGCCATCACCGAACGTTAAGTAAAAAAAAATGCAAAATAAAATGAGAAGCCAGAAAATTATAAATAACTCTGAATCTATCATATAGGACGGTATATGCAAGATGAAGTCTAAGTATAGTGTACAGAGATAAATAAACATTTGCTTTATGATTGTAAGGCGATATGGAATGAATGTCTGTACTCGAGATTGCTAAGACCTTTACCAAAATCTTTGCAAAAGAAATTATTTTTCTTGGATATGAGCTTAACACCATCTTACAGTATCTGACATAATATTTCCTAATTGCTTCACAAACATAGACTTTGTTTTTAAGTTCAATGTTTTGTACGCCATGAAATAAAAAAATAATAATAATATTTTGCGAATCTTAACAATCGAAACCTCTTTGACCAGATCTTAGTTGACTCGACAAACTATTTCATTTATAAATCTGGGGAGAATAGTTAATTTATTTATCAATTCATTGACTTATTCATTTATTCATCCCGCGGTATGCTAATTTTCACAATAATTTATGACAATAGACGACACCTTCAATCATTTGAGGTATAATCTCTCTTAATTAATGTATTATCCTCTCGTATTAGTTTTTCGTTTGTAACAGAAGAACATAGCTTTAAAGAAAACCCTCTGTAAAAGCCACCTATCAGTGACAAAGGATTTTAAGGTGATAACCTCTTTAGTTTGTCAGAGATGTGGTAGGCGCGCACACACACACACACACACACAGAGAGAGAGAGAGAAAGGGGAGGGAGAAGAGAGAGAGACGAGAGAGATGAGAGAGGAGAGAGAGAGAAGAGGAGAGAGGTCAACTTCATTCGTTTAGAACAAGCAAAAGTTTGGAAGGCACTTGTTTCAAGTCGGGAGAATTCAAGTTTAAATTGACCCTGAAAAATATATACCCAAAAAACGAAGATAAAAAGGAAAATTACGAAACAAGAAGAGACTCGACGGAACAGACACAATAACTTCTATTTCTAAAAGGTCCCAAAAGAAGTTTAATTCATTCAAACCCTAAGGAAAATATTTAGGAAACAGTTGGAGCTATTTAGAGATAATTGCGTTTGGTATGAATGATGGACTACCTATGTTCTTGATAGACAGTGGTACGGAATAATAATAATAATAATAATAATAATAATAATAATAATAATAATAATAATAATAATAATAATAATAATGGACTCCTAAGGATGCAGTATGCAACCCGGAACCCCACACTATAACTACCACCCAGTCGAATTGAAGGACTGTCATAGACAAAAAAAAAAAAAAAAAATAATAATAATAATAATAATAATAATAATAAGTCACTTATTAACCTGTTAATACAAATCAAAACTAATCTGCCGCATATTTAATTTATTATTCTTGCTATGTGACCTTAGAACGTATATACAGCAAAATATTAATTTTAAGAGCAATCATATGCTGACTGTTTCATGCAAATGAGGGGATGTTAATCGATCAGCTTTACTCGTGTCTTTGCTAATTGGACGCCCGGCATGGCCTCATGCGCTAATTTAGTCCTGCGTGAGAGCATCCATCATGATATGGGACACAATCACTTCACCGACTTTGATCGGATTAAATAAATTTTTAATCTAGCATACGATTGTGATAATGTTGCTTATGATAAAATATGTTTGATTCACCTCGCAGGTTTTATATGTTAGATTTTATCAGAATAGGTTTTCCTTGACAAAACGTCAGATGATGCCTCTTTATATTAAGTTGCCTTTGATTCAAAAGATGGTGTATAAGGCTCTTTTGAAACTATTGTCAGTCAAAACAGAACCCACTGGAATAAGCCAATTTGAAGGAGACTTGTTCTCATTTCTGGCAGCAGTAAAGATGTTTTCTCAGGATGGGTGAAATCTCTCCGTAACCTAAGAATTTTGTCATTTATTTTCGTATAGTTACGAATATCTCAAGGATAGAGGGATGCAAAGTTTAAAACAGTGTATTTATAGAATTATCAAGTCTTAAGATTCCTGCCACTTTCAAATATCATGTTTGGAATAAAGTTATGGAAAATACTGAGTGATCTTGCGTTTTTTTAGTAATCAAAATCGAAATAGAGAGAGAGAGAGAGAGAGAGAGAGAGAGAGAGAGAGAGAGAGAGAGAGAGAGAGAGAGAGAGAGACAAGTAGTTATATATATTATATTCGGTGGCCCAAAAAGCCTGACCATGAATTATGTGAACTATTCTTATAAGGAAAGGCTGGAATGGCCATGAATCCCGCTGCAGGCAACGGAAAGGCTCCACATCATCTGAGATTAGACTCAGCTTACCAAGACCACTTCCACTTTATTTAATGCCCTAAAGTTGACCATGACCACTTCTCCAAATCCGAGAACCGCTGCCTGAGTAAATCTTACAAATGCGAAGCAATCATACGATCACTAAGGGGTAAGACAGCCATATTAATGTATCTGTCCGCTTTCACATAAAGTTGAAGAGTTCAGCATCCTGGACGTTAAGCTGCATTTTGTTTTAATTCTCGGTATTGAAATGATTACTTAAACAGATTGTGAATTTGTTTTTCACGAACCGTGAATGTGGATTTTTTAAAATTGGTATATATATATATATATATATATATATATATATATATATATATATATATATAATATATATATATATACATATATATTAACAGCGAGGAGCGTCGCCCCCCGCTATTTTCATATTTGGTATGCGTTTAGCCATAGCGTAAGGCGAACTGGTTACACTCAGTCCCTTCTCTCTCTCTCTCTCTCTCCTCTCTCTCTCTCTCTCTCTCTCTCTCTCTCCATCAGGTCATCAAATCAGAGTTGGAGCAATAAAAATATACATTTATTCAAAGTAAAGTACTACTCGAATAATTCAGGTTCTCAAAGGACAATTAATGGAATGATAATAGTTCACGTCTCACAGACAACTAACTCAGATAACCCCCCGGTATTTTAGTAGTCTAAATCAGTAATTAGTCACACCAATTATCTCTTCTCCAAAATATTATAGTTCCCTCCATACAGGACACTTAGTCCCCTCGCTAGGACTCGGTCCCCTCACTAGGACACTCTGTCCCCTCACTAGAACCGCCTGTTTAAAAGACAGAACACACTAAAAGAAATAGAACATCTTTACAAAATGTCAATAACAGAGTAAACCATATCTTTGGCTAAAGCATAATAACAATTACCCATTACAGCTTGGAAAATCCCTTAAACAAAAATACATTATAGAGCCATCCAAGCTCTTTCTCCCTAACGCAGCCGTCTCTCCCGTTCTGCCTAAAACTTGCCGTTATCCACGGACATAGCTCGTACACGTACAGATGAATCCATACTCTTTGTCAACGCCCCAAGTAACTGGTCACATCCAGTTTTTAAAGGCACCTTGAACAAGCCCTCACGACCCTGATATGCTTAAGTAAGGAACTTTAACATCATACCACCCAAAAAAGAGATATCAGCATTCTTAGGTTGTTGCCCGGACTCTGTCTCCATGGGAAGTTAAAAATGGTAAGTCTGCACATTCCAAAAAAGTCACAGCACATCACATTACAAGGTATATTAAACATTGTACCAGCAGTTGCTGCTATAAATTACACGTCACAAATTCCAGTTTATTCTATGGTTATGTTCATTTATATGGTTGAAAATAGCCGAGTTCTGTTGTCCATACCTAACTGATCATTTGTGTTGTATTAATCTCTGGGGAAGTGATTTAGCTGTAAATCCGATATAAGATTGGTCACAGTCCTGGCATGGGATTTCGTAAACCCCAGTGTCCTTGGGAGATGTCTTTTGTTGGACATTAATCAGGGATTTGGCTAAGGTGTTTGGGTAAGTAAATGCAAAAGGGTTAGATTTTCCGAGGGTGTGGGTTACTCTCTTAATCGTGTCCAGGTGAGGAATTTTTATTTTATTGTTGGATGTATCTCTGGTCTTGTCTTTAGGGGGTCGGTAGAAAATTACGTTTGCTTTGTGAATTGCTTTCTCAATTATATGGTTAGGATACTTTAAAGACGAAAGTTGCTTACGAATTAGTTCAAA
>NC_061090.1:877034-889534 GCF_015104395.2 Macrobrachium nipponense | reverse complement strand
TTCTTCATCAGTAAAAATCTTATTCCCTTCTTCATTAGTAAAAGTCTTATTCCCTTCTTCAGTAGTAAAAGTCTTATTCTCTTCTTCATTAGTAAAAGTCTTATTCCCTTCTTCAGAAGTAAAAGTTTTATTCCCTTCATTAGTAAAAGTCTTATTCCCTTCTTTATTAGTCAAAGTCTTATTCCCTTCTTCAGAAGTAAAAATCTTATTCCCTTCTTTATTAGTCAAAGTCTTATTCCCTTCTCCATTAGTAAAATGCGTGTTAATTTTTGCTCTACGGAAAATGTACAGATTCATAGCGATGTTTAATCTTTTTTTTTTTTTTATTCTGGAATTCTGTTTTGATCTTTTCTGGACAAGCTCACTGTTATTGCATCCCTATATGGATACATTAGCCATAACAACAACAACACTGAGTTCCGTAGCCGCTAGAATAATGAAATCCCACACCTACAACTTACTTTTCCCACTACATAATTCTTACACAGGAAAGTTTCCTGGTAATAAAGGAATTTCCAGGGATTATTCTTTCCGTTATCTTGAATATATTGCCTTGCGAGAGGCAATAGAGTAGCTGGGGTGTGATGGAGAAATATGGATATTCCGAATAGAGGCGCGAAGATTAAATTACGAAAGGCCGGAAGTTGGGAAGTTTCAAGCGGAGTTTGGGTGGTAAATCGAGGCGCTTTCTGCGCAGTTTCCTGTCGAGGAGGAAACAATGGCAGAGGGGACAAAGCGAGCTGACAAAGGAGGTCTGTGGGGACAGGCACGAATCTCAGGAAGGTAGTGAAGCCTACGCAGATTATTTTGGTAATTGCGGGAAATAACAATTGCCTGAAGGTCTTCTCATCTGCTATAACGAATGAATATCAAAACTAGGTCAAAGGCCAAGCGTTGTGGCCAGTGAGGCCATTCTAGGTGATAGGAAAATTGAGAGAAAACGGTTTGAAAGGTGTAACAGGAGGAAAACCTCGTCGTTGCACTTTGAAACAACTGTTAGAAGAGAGTGGAAAGTAGGATGCAAGAAAGTGAACATGAACGGAGGTACAGTAAAAGGTTTCAATGGGCTTGCAACTAGGGTCCGAAGAGACTCTACAAAGAACCTTAAGTCATACTTAAAGGCACTGTGTTAAGCGCACTGACAGCAGTAACTCCCTGAGGGAATCATTAATTGTATTAAGCAAGCAGCAATGCTTGATTTAGACATTTCATCGCATGCAAGGTAAAAAAAATGAACTTGCGATGGAAAATAATTCGTAAGACGTCTACTCGCAAGAGCCTGAGAAACCACTCAATTACTTTCGTGCATAGACCATGAAAAAGTACTTTTATTAACGAACTATCGACCTGAAATTACACCCTGCCATGTAACAAGGTCCTCACCTATCAATTAGTCATAAACAGACGGCCTACAGATGAGGAATAAACGAGTGAGAATGCGAAAAGACAAGGAAGACGGAATGAAATACCGACGGTCACGATACCAAAGGAATGAGAGAGATCTCTTACACCGGATCACCCTATTGCGTGAATATGATGTTCCCCTCTGCTTTTGTTAAGGAAAGAGTCGGTGCGTGACTAAGGCACATTATCCGTCGACAGGCCGTCGGATTTATGTCTGGTTCATCTTGTCTCTCTTTTCTGCCCCTTCCCAGAATCTCGTGAAGATGGCGGTCTCTGAATATGGAACAACATAACGATTTCGGAGGCTCAGAATTATCGAGGTCGTTTTCATTGGTTCCTGGTTATACTCGGCGTCCCTGATCTTAGTTACTGGACACCAGTATGCTTATTTCAATCTTTCACTCGTAAATGAGAACAAATGTTAAATTCTCAATATTCATTGAAAATGGAGCAATACATGAAACGTAAGAAAATCCCTTACACTCTCATAATATCAAGAAGGAGTGATTTTTTTTAATCTCAAGGGATTCTTGCCTCAATGTTAGTGATTTTTTGCTTTGAAGTAAGAGCTGAATGCAAATGATAGAAAGGAAAAAGTCCCAAGGGTAATTAAACCGTGCACGGACAGGATGCCAAATGCATTTTTGTCGAAGGACAATAAGCAGAAGCCAGGAAGCCGAACGGACAGAAAGCCGAACAGACATAAGCCGAACAGACACAATGCCGAACAGACATTAAGTCGAACGGACAAAATAAATGCCGAATATTGCTAAGATTACGAAAGATAAATATAAGGAAAAAATAATAATAGGATGATAACATTTGCTGAGAGATATAGATAACTTTTCACTAATTCGATAATTACTATTTAACTGCTTGTTTAATTAACAATTACCTAGTTTACTAATACTGCTTTGTAGTTATATATTTTTTTCTTTATTCAAATTTGACTATAAGAAAAAAAAACAATAATAGTTTTTTTTTCTTCAGTCGTTAGAAAATCGATAAAAATGCTTTTTCTTTGTTTGTTTTGAAAACTTCAGAACACATAAAGACAAAAGGAGCAAAATAAAAGTAAAATGCTTGATAATTATTTATTTCGACAATGTTTTTAAAAATAAAATATTTAAAAATTGTGAGCCAGAGATCGTAGAAACGCTAATCCTTCGCCCTTATCATAAGAACAAAATATGGATTTTATTCTATCGTTAATGGCATCGTATTTCTTGTTAGGTCGTGATATATCAATCCCTGCAGAAGCCTGCTCAATTAGAATTTCATTACATGCTTGTTCATTTCTGATAACCTTTAGTAATTTGGTGAGTGTTGAATGGGTTACATTAATTCTCTTTTTAAAAGCCTGATGCCAGCCTTCAAGGGAATTGTTTGTTCTCGGTAAATTATCATCAACTCTAGTGTGAACAGACCACAAATCAACATCAAATAATGGTTTCCTCCTTCGACCTCGCTGGATTATCCCTAACCACGTACTTTCGAAGTAAACCAAAAAATCACTTAGTAATTCATCAGTTTCTGCATCTAAGGAATTCACCAATTCGTCAAATAAATCATGTACATCTGGAGGTGGGACGAAAGCAAGTGCTTGTAACTGCTTGATGAAAATAGCATTACTGGGTCCAACACACCACTGCTGTAGACCACAAGACTGGATATTACTGCCATAAACATGGCCTAAAGGAAAGAAACAACCGATATAGATGCATTAGGAAAGTTCTTTTTAATGCCATTTATTGTTGCTCTTTCGAAATCAACAGTTATTGAATCAGGCTCCTGAGCACCTCTGCTTTTTAAAAATCCAAAAATTTCGTCATATGTTTTTTCTTCTTTGTTACTGGCAATACAGTACACCAATGGCAAGGTTTTACTTTTTAAAACAATGGCATGCATGGTATAAAGCTGTTTGCTTAAAGGAGCGGAGTCAAATGTGCCAACGGCAAACCATGCTTGTTTTTTAGATAATAATTCCAAGTTATTTTCTGTCAATAAAATTGTAACAGAGGTGGTTTCAAAAGACGAAAATTCTCGCCACGGGTTGTCATGTCCAAGTCTTCACTTTCTTCAATCTTTCTTGCTCGCCATACCATTCTTGCAAGTGTTTCTCTTTTAGGTATAGAACCAGCAATGCTGAGCGGCAGTTCTTCCAAGACATTATTTATTACACGGCTTGTTACCTCTTCTGTTTGTTCTGCTGTAGTCTTCATTTTATCCAAAGCTTTTAAAATGGTATTATGAGCACCGTCGGGAGGATGTGAATGATCTGAAGCTTGTCCATGGTCGGTATCACTGATCGTTCTAATTCTACCAGTGCACACTTTTCGTCGCTCACATCTCCAGTAAGTAGTTTCTTTAACAGTTTTATCGACAACGTATGAATATCCATTACGAAGCAATTTTCGGCCACCACGTCCTGTCTTAGTGAATTCCATGGTTGAACTCGCAAAAAATAAATTCCAAAGTCAAATTTTAATATAGAAACAAAACATATAACTACAAAGCAGTATTAGTAAACTAGGTAATTGTTAATTAAACAAGCAGTTAAATAGTGATTATCGAATTAGTGAAAAGTCAAACTGCATTGAAGAAAAAAATCTTAACTATTATTATTTTTACTTATATTTATCTTTCGTAATCTTAGCAATATTCGGCATTTTGTCCGTTCGACTTAATGTCTGTTAGGCATTGTGTCTGTTCGTCATTATGTCTGTTCGGCATTCTGTCCGTTCGGCTTCCTGGCTTCTGCTTCTTGTCCTTCGACAAAAATGCATTCAGCATCCAGTTTCCTTGACTGACGCGTATTAGATTTATCCCAAATAATTTTTATTCGAATGCATGATTGAAGAGTGTAGGTTCTCCTTATTTCGTGTAATGAATATTTCGATTGAATGACTGAAACATATATTGGCGAGGAGAGACACTAAATAACCAATGATGTCTCACCATTTGCTGACAAATGAACTATTAAACATGAATTTTTTTTTGTAAGTTGTTCATTTTGAAGAGCTTACAACTGTATTCTTTCGAGACATCATTCAAATGATGCTCTAAATAATCTGTTCTGCCAAATCATGATAATAAATTAACGTTGAAAGCCTCATAAAATGAAAAACATTCCAAAATATCAATCAAAGAACCGAATTCTCTCCTATTCATGACCTAAATTCCTTCCAATGGGCAAATAAAAATATTTAATCCATTTAGAGAAGGTCGTTTCTTTTCATATTCCAAAAAATGAACCCCCACCCCTGAATTAAAATCAAAAGCCTAATTGAACTTGAAAGGCTTGACCTAGTTTCATAATTCCCTGTGATGAAGGTGACCCCAGTTGAGTTAGTTTTCGTAGGAAATACCAACCATGATATTTGCGCCGACATTTTTATTTCCCAGTTTCACGGTTTTTCTCAGTTTTCCTTAAAAGTCCTGTTTCTAATGAAACAGTATATGATCATACTATATATATATATATATATATATATATATATATATATATATATATATATATATATATATATATATATATATATATATATATATATATACATATATAGATATATCTATCAAATATATAGATATAGATATATATATATATATATATATATATATATATATATATATATATATATATATCTATAAATATATATGTATACTATATATATGTATATCTATATATATATATATATATATATATATATATATATATATATATATATATATATATGTGTATATATGACATATATATATATATATATATATATATATATATATATATATATATATATATATATATATATATATATATATTTACATATATATATATAGATATAGATATAAAGGATATATATCTTCTTCTTCTTCTTCCAGCTTTTTCCCATTTTTATATGGGGTCCGCCGTTTCGGATGAGCCGTTTCCATCTATTTCTATCTTGCACTTCTGCCTCATCAATTCCCTTCTCATGTCAATCTCCTCTCACACAGTCCTTCCATCTCTTTCTTGGTCTCCCTCTCTTTCTTCTTCCTTGCACCTCCACTCAGTCCCATAGTATGTCTCCCAGCGTGGTCCTCATCTCGTCTCACAGGTGTCCATACCATCTCAAGCCTCCCCTCCTCCTGCACTTTCTTTGATACTTCCACCACCTTAGTTGACCCCCTTATGTAGTCATTTCTGATCCTATCCACTCTTGTTACCCCAGACATCCACCTAAGCATTCTCATTTCTGCCACATCCATCTTCTTCTGCTCTGCTTTTCTCATGCTTGCTGTTTCCGTACCATACAGCATTGCTGTTCTTACCACCGTCTTGTGAAATTTTCCTTTTAACCTAAGCGGCACTCTTTTTTGTCACAAGAACTCCCGAGGCCGCTCTCAGTTGTTCCAGCCTGCCTGTACCCATGATTTTACTTCTTCTTCCATACTTCCTCCAGCGTTAACAAAAGATCCCAAATACTTAAACTTATCAACTCTCCTTATTTGCTCTCCACCAAGCTGAATACTTTCTCTATCATCCCCCTCAGTGGTGGTACACATATATTCTGTCTTGGATCTACTTATTCTCATTCCTCTGTCCTCCAGTACTTGTCTCCATCTTTCCAATTTCACTTCCAGATCTTCCTGCTCTCTGCACACAGAACAATATCATCCGCATACAATATGTTCATGGTACTGTCTCCCTTACTTCCTCTATTATAACATCCATCACTATGTTAAAGATAAATGGGCTCAGAGCCGACCCCTGGTGTAATCCTACTCTCACCTCAAAACCTTCTGTCTCCCCAACACTGCTCCTCACTCTGGTAAATACATTCCGGTACATCTCTTGTATCAATCGCACATACTTCTCTGGCACCATCTTCTCCCTCAGGCTCCTCCATACCTCTTGTCTCGGGGACTCTGTCATAAGCCTTTTCAAGGTCAATGAATACCATATGTAGGTCCCCTTTGTCTTTCCCCGAATTTCTCCATTATTTGCCTCAGACAAAAATATACCATCTGTTGTTCCCCTTCCCTTCATAAATCCCATCTGCTCTTTACCTATTTGTACTTCTTCTTCTCAGTCTAGCATCTATCATCCTTTCCAGTATCTTCAAAGTGTGGGACATCAATTTAATGCCCCTATAATTACCACACTCTTGGACATCGCCTTTCCTTTAAAAATTGGGATCAATATACTCCCACGCCACTCATTTGGTATCTTTTCCTGTTCAAGGATCTTTATCATAAGATCGTACAGTATATCCACTCCTTCATCTCCTAATGCTTTCCATGCCCCACCGGGATCATGTCTGGTCCGGTTGCCTTTCCCATTCTTCATCTTCTTCAGTGCATTTAGTACCTCTTGCCTAGAAACTCTATTACCATGCCAATGTTCACTTGCCCATCCTCTCTTAGTCTATATTCTTCTTCATTTAACAACTGTTCGAAATATTCTTTCCATCTCTTCACAATGTCTTCCTCCTTTCTAAGCACTACACCCTCTTGATTCTTTATTTGTTTGATGTGTGTTATATTTTCTTTGGTGCTCTTATTTCTAGCCTTTGATAGCTTCATCATCTTCTTTAATCCTTCCTTTGTCCCCACTCATTATACACATCATCATACGACTTTGCTTTAGCTTGGGCTACCACCTTTTTCACCTTTGTTTGTTTTTCCCCTCTGTACCTATTTCTGTCTTCCCACTGGACTGGTGACATCTTCCCATCTTTTCTTTGCCTCCTTCTTATCTTTTCTACTACTTTGCCTCAATGTCTTCATTCCCGCACCACCTAACTATCCTTTTCTTCCCATATGATACCAGATGTCTCTCCTAGCAGCTCCTTTCCATGCCTTCTTATTACTGCTGCATTTCGTGCCCACCATTCTTGAACATCTTCAATCCCTATATCAATATCCTCCAAAACCTCCCTCTTAAACTCTCTCTTCTTATCCCCTTCCTTCTGTAATTCGTACCATTTAATTTTCCTTATCCCTTTAGCTTTGGTTTTTCTTTCCCTTTTCAACTTCAAGTCCATACATAGCAGCCTGTGTTGGGGGGCTACATGGTCGCCTGGAATAACTTTGCAGTTCTTGACCTCCACCAGATTTATCCTTTTATACAAGAATAGTCTATCTGGGAGAATCTTCCCCACTCCTATATGTTATTAGGTGTTCCCTTTTCTTCTCAAAAATGTGTTTACTATTGCCATGTCGAATGACACAGCAAAGTCCACTACACTCTCTCCTTCTGGTTTCTCTCCCCAATTCCATGGCCCCCCATGCACCCGCCCAATCGCCTCATTTTTCACTTCCGAAATGGCCATTCAAATCTGCCCCAACTATCACCCTCTCATGCTCTTCCAGTTCTTGCATTATTCCCATCCATGTCTCTCCAGAAATTTCCCTTCTCTTCTTCTGTGCAACCAACTTGTGGTGCATATCGCTTATAATATTCAGAATCTCCTCCATAACATATCTTCAATCTGATGATACGGTCATTCTTTCTATGCACTTCTATTACCGAGTTCTTTAGTTCACTAGACAGTACTATGCCAAACTCCATTTCTACCTTGTTTATTTGCTCCACTATAATATAGCTTATATCCATCTCCCAACTCTTTAGCTTTATTTCCTTTCCACCGCGTTTCTTGACACACACAACATCTACTTTCTTTTCTCTCATCAAGTCAGCCAATTCTCTACCTCTCCCAGTCATGGACCCAACATTTAGCTGACATACTCTGAACCCAATGTGAGCTCGCTTCTTTAGCTGCACCCGCCCTCCTGATGCAGTAGCCCTCGCCTTACCACAGAGTTAGGGCGATGTCTGTGCGTCGTTTTGTACGGAGTACGCCCTAGCATTACCTCTTTCCATATTTCGGCTCATTCCATTTTTTGGTTTTGGCGGCACAGATTTTTTACAGCCGGATGCCCTTCCTGACACCAACCCTCCCTATTTATCCGGGCTTGGGACGGCACCCATAAGGACTTGGTTGCCCCCCCAGGTGGCTAGGTTGGAATATAAATATATCCTATATATATATATATAAAATATATATCTTATATATATATTATATATACATATATATTTACATATATATAGATATAGATATAGATATAAATATATATATATATACTATATATTTACATATATATAGATATAGATATAAGATATAAAACTATATATATATATATAATATATTATATATATATATATACAATATATATACATATATTATACATATTATATATATATATATATATTATATATATATATATATATATCATATATATATATATAATAATATATATTTTATATATATATAAGAGGTATACAGAAGCGCAGACATAGGAGGTTCAGGAGGTCCATTGATACTAAACATGAAGGCCAAGATTTATTATAAAAACGTTTCGCACACTCAATTTGCTTTGTGCATCTTCAGTCTGTAAAAAGAGAAATGCATATATTAAAAACTAAAAAACAGGATTCACAATAGTATTCATTAAAATGCAATAAAATATAAATAGTTAAAAAGAGAAGAAGAACCACTGAGGTACCAACCGACTAGAATGGAAGGAAAGCAAGGAATGATTTTTGAGAGAGCCAGGTCCAAGACGTTGACTATGCCAGATGTAGAGGTGAAGCCGAGGTGTTGTTATTCAATGGGGGAACCAGCCTTTTAATAATTAAAGATTCCAAGGTAGTTAGGTGGTCCGGGTCTTTAGTATAACCTATTATCGAGAAGTGCTGTTTTGATACATTTATTTTGCATTTGGTGGCATGATTCTTGATACTAGAAAATTCAGGATTACTAATTCTTTGACCTGTTCTATAGCTGAAACCCATATGGCTACAATATCTCATCTGCAGTAATCTTCGAGTCGATCCCACGTAAGTTGCAGGGCATCCTGCGCATTTGAATTTGTATACAACCGGTTGGATCTCATGAAGTCCTGCAGACGATCTTTGAAAATTAAAAGCGAGCCAATTTTGCAAGGATTGTTTGAGATGAGTTTAATTTTGAGATAAGGAATTTCTTGTTCTATTATTTGTGAGAGTCTAAGAGAAAACTTCGAGTCTGTTATATATGGAATCGATGCATACATCGGTTTCTTTGGGACATCCATTAGCGGAGGAGGCGGTTGGATATAGTTACCTACTAATTTGTTAATTATGTTATATACAATGTCTTTGGGATAGGAGTTTTTTGAAAAAAAGGTTATTAAAAATTCCATTTCGTTATGAAAAATTTGCCAGTTGGATGAATATTTCAAAGCTCTATAGACCAGTGTGTATATGGTATTAGTTTTAAAGGTTTTCTGACAAGAACTATAGAAGTTATTGGCTAATCCCGTGAACGCCTTTTTTCGATATACTGCAGTCGTGAATTCTGAATTGACTCTAGTGACAAGAATGTCCAGAAATGGTAATTTGTTTTCATTTTCTATCTCCATTGTGAATTTAATGTTGGGATGTTGTACGTTAATGTGGTCCAAAAATTTTGCTATTTGCCACTGGTATCTGAAAAGTGCAAATGTGTCGTCAACATATCTTCTGTAATACATTGGTTTACAAGAAATAGGACAATTGTCTAAAAATTTCTGTTTCCAAATATGACATAAAAAAGTTCGCAAATATTGGCCCAAGTGGCGACCCCATAGCAACTCCATCGACCTGCGAATAGAGTCGTTGATTAAAAATAAACCTATAGTCTTGCACAGCAAGTTCAAGAAATTGTTTAAAAAGGGGTTTGCTAAAACCATGAAATACAGTGTCATCGCTAATAAAAATCTTATTTAAAATAATATCTATGGTTTCGTTCAATGGTACATTCGTGTATAAAATGGAAATATATATATATATATATATATATATATATATATATATATATATATATATATATATATATATATATATGTATATATATAGATCTACATATCATAAATATATGTATATATATATATATATATATATATATACATATATATATGATATATATATATATATATATATATACATATATATATATATATATATATATATATATATATATATATATATATATATATATATATATATATATATATATATATTATATATCATATATATATATAATAGATATACATATATGATATATATATAGATATATATATATATATATATATATATATATATATAAATATATATATATATATATATATTATATATACTATATATATATAAGTATATATATATATATAGATATATATTATATATATATATATAAGTATATATATATATATATATATTATATATATATATATATCGATACATGTATTATATATATATATATATATATATATATATATATATATATATATTATATATATATATATATATTATATATGTATATATATACTACATATATTAGTATATAGATATATATATATATATATATATATATATATATTATATATATATATATATATATCTATAATATATATATATATATCTATATATATATATATATTATATATATATATATATATATATATATATATATATATATATATATATATATTATATATATATTATATATATTATATAGTATATATATATATATATATATATATATATGTATATATATATATATATATAGATATATATATATATATATATATATATATATATTATTATGTATATATATATATATATATATATATATATATATTATATATATATATATATATATATATATATATATATATATATATATATATATTTATGAATAACTGAATCACGAAAGTTAGGAACGTGATAAATCCATAAATAAAGATATATGCTTCCTTCGTTTATTTTTCCTTCGTGGCATATATTTATATATATATATATATATATATATATATATATATATATATATATATATATATAACAACAAAAATGCTAATAAATTGTTCTTTCTGACTAATGTACTTGCGCTACCGGTGAAAAGGTTCAGTGCTTCTTTGTTTTTTCGGGAACTTGTCTCTTTTCATCCTTAGTCTAAAGGTTTTCAAAGTATCCTGAGTCTAGAGTTTTTAAAAGACCAGGTAGTACCTGACTGCCAAATGAACAGATTACATACCTTTCAGGTGTCAGTATGAGATTACATGCAATCCAGAGGCCTCAACATACCTTGAATTCATTTGCCCGAAATTCCAACTCGAATCTTCGAGGGACTGTACTGCAGACCGTTTGAATGTGGCATCTCATGGAGATCGCGCGGTGTAAGTTGACCTCTGGTTATTTTCTTAGTCTTAAATCATGAATACAAAGCGAGTTTTTGAAATAGAACACTTAATTAAGAAGCAAGTCGATGTATGGATTGTCATTTTTTTGCAGGAAATGTGGTTCAGATTCTCCAGACGGCACCATAACATCAGATGGATGGACCAGAATCACATTCTTCAGCAACAGCCGGAGAACCGCCCCAGGATTCCGTTGCTTCATTTGGTGCCGAGAACAGACAACAACAGCTGCACCACCACACTGCTGCTCCAACAACTACTGCTGCACCTACCACAACTGCAGAACCTACCTCAACAGCTGCACCCACCACCACTGCTGCTCCAACAACCACAGCAAAGTGTTAACTTTCCAGCGGATGGATCGTTCAGAGGAAAACCCTCGGCACCTTTGCTTGACATTTCTAAAACCTATCTGGCGAAACTTATAAATCCCCTTTAGTATTACAAATTCTATTCTTGAAATACTGTTATCTCTATGCCTCTTTTATGACAATTCACACTGAATGAAAGTAATGTCATTCTTGGTTAATTATTGTTATTAATAATTATTGTGTAGTTTAATGAAATGCTGAGATAATAAAGGGGAAACAGACAAAAAGCATATCATGGTATACTTTAATTCCTTTTGACGCACTGGGACTTCGATATCTGTACAAATGGGATGCATGCGACCGATACTTTTTTTTGTTTTGTTTTTTGATAAAATAACAAGAATATTTGTGACCTAGGTTCTAATGTCTTTTCGAAAATATCGAAGATCTGCAGAAATGTTGATACAAAAATGTAGTAGAAAACATTCTATATCTTTGGTAAATATTTGTACGTAACGAAGCATTCAAATT
>NC_061090.1:871037-876534 GCF_015104395.2 Macrobrachium nipponense | reverse complement strand
AAACGTTTACCTAGTCTACGACTTATGATTAAGTGAATGTGAAGGCCTTCAGCTTATCCTTTGTTCAGAACATTAAATCTGTTTCAAAACTGAAATGAGGAAACCAAATAAAAATATGTGTAATTTATAGAGATAATGAACTTGGTGAAATAAGTTGAAGCCAGCATAGTGTTTTGTCTATTGATGTAACAATAGCTACTGAAAGTCATCAAAGTTTTGGTAACTGGAAATCTACTTAAATTCTCAGTCGACCTCCGGAGGTTTTGATCCGATTCAGTGAGAAGCCGCATCAGGCAACCGACCCTTTAATGTAGTTATGACGGTGGCAATGAAGGTGAAGTGCAATGAAACAGCTATAAGTACAATAGTTTAAAGTTTAAGAATAATGACGAATTTTTACCATAAATCGTTGTTATAAGTGAGAGAATACCTGGTTTATATCAATATTAATGATATCACATAGGTGTCGTGAGTGATACTTCCCATATGGCTCTATCGCGTAACTGCACTTGTTTCAACCGCTTAGATTGAGAACAGGACATTTAGAAGTTTGAGAAATAATGTTTAATTCGTTCTCTCTTCATCCCGGAATCGAATAGGTGTACGCTTCATGTCACGACGAGAGAGAGAGAGAGAGAGAGAAAGAGAGAGAGAGAGAGGCGATGAATAAATATACGAACCAACTTTTTCTCGAGACAAATTTTGTCATCTCCGACTTAATTCACCCAATCGTTGCTGAGAGAAATTCGCGCGGAAGAAGGGTGACAGTTTATTCTTAACTTCCGATATATTAGCAGATCTACTTTAAGGAGCAAAATTCCACAGTTTCATCCAAGACTAATTCCTAATATTTAAGATTCAATATTCCTTTCCTTTTCATTCAGAACATTATTTTGTTTCCTATCGAAAGATTGATGGAACCCCGTCGGTGAAATCCACGATTATAAAACACTTCAAATGAGGTTTTTAATTTATTTGTTTGACTTCATCGTTCAGGTTCTTATTTTGCGTTTTGGATAATATCCCGTATGTGAGACGAACTGTTGCTTACTTTACTGATTCCTATTACTGTTTCTGGTTTTATAATTATTAATGTTCTTCACCTCTTTCTCACTCCTCTTAGAATTGGTATCATTTATAGAAAGATAATTTCAGACCTGAATTTGCCTAAGGCCACAGGTCAGTCAAAATCTTCCAGAATATGTTTTTTCTCTGAATTGGTAGAGACAATTTAACTATCATGGCAGAATGATTGCATTTGATTGCTTTTGCTTTATGCAATAACGATGTCTAATGGTTTCATCTGCTTTTTATTATAACAGATAGATTAGAAACTCACTTTGGGGGCTTTAAATTGACCTCTGGCCTAGAAAAAATATTAGGGTCCACATTATTTTAGGGCTATCAAAATTTAATTAGACCTACGCCGTAGAAAAGGGCAAAGTAAAAGATATTCAGGGAAAATAATGATCCAATTCCAAGGTATAATATCGACGAAGTTTTACGAAATCAAAGAAAACGAAAGGGCTAGAGAATAAAATCTTTACGTCATCCAAAAAACAGGAAATGCAGCATCCACTTACCTTCCTTCATCTTGCTTTTATAACGACCTCAGAATTAAGATGTCATGTGATGCCTCCGAAGGGTCTACAACATTAAAGCTCTTCTACTTCCCTTCAATTTTCCTCTTCCAAAGGACCTCTTGAGAGGTTCTTGCGAAACCGATCTACAAAGAGAAGGAAAAGAACACTAGAATTCTAATAGCTTGGACTAAGGTGTTTTCAAAAGCCGAATTATCATTAAGGAACAATACTTTTTGGAGTAGATCTGACCTCATATAAATTTATTTTTGATGATGCGATTTATTATCAAGACTCTAGAGAGAGATGTTTCCCATTTTTTAATACCATAACTATGAATAAAACAGTAGTAGCTCCGAATTCACTCTTCCTTTATGCAAACCCCTATTCAAGGGTCGGTAAGTGGGTTAACATTGATATGACTAGAAACCATTTTTTTTCGCTTAATTTATCAAACAAATCCTTAGAGCTCCATGGAAAAATATTTTGGCCTTGGAGGATGTGAGCGAGGCCTGAATGCTTTTATCTTTTGATATACACTTCTTTTATAAAGTTGAATTGTATAAGAAACTAAAGTCATATGAATGTAAACTTCATGTCTTTCATCTTATGCCAGGAGACTTTACGCAATAGACTCCAGGGAAGTACTGAAGAGGACAGAAATAGCAAGCTATTATTCTCTTTCTTATTACCTTCATCATTAGTAAAAGCCTTATTCCCTTCTTCAGTAGTAAAAGTCTTATTCCCTTCTTCATGAGTAAAAGTCTTATTCCCTTCTTCATGAGTAAAAGACTTATTCCTTTCTTCATTTGCAGAAGTCTTATTCCCTCCTTCATCAGTAAAAGTCTTATTCCTTCTTCATAAGTAAAGTCTATTCCCTCCCTCATGAGTAAAAGTCTTATTCCTTCTTCATTAGCAAAAGTCTTATTCTCTTCTTCAGTAGTAAAGTAAAAGTCTTATTTCTTTCTTTTTCATTAGTCACCTTCTTATCAGTAAAGCCTTATTCCTTCTTCATTAGTAAAAGTCTTATTCCCTTATTCCTTCATGAGTAAAATCTTATTCTTCTTCATGAGTAAAAGCCTTATTCCTTTTTATCATTAGTAAAAGTTCTTATTTTTTCCCTACTTCATGAGTAAAAGCCTTATTCCTTTCTTCATTAGCAAAAGTCTTATTCCCTTCTTCAATGGTAAAATTCTTATTCCCTTCTTCATTAGCAAAAGTCTTATTACCTTCATCATTAGTAAAAGTCTTATTCCCTTCTTCAGTAGTAAAAGTCTTATTCTCTTCTTCAGTAGTAAAAGTCTTATTCACTTCTTCATTAGTAAAAGTCTTATTCCTTCTTCAGTAGTAAAAGTCTAGTCCCTTCTTCCTTTAGTAAAAGTCTTATTCCCTTCTCACTAGTAAAAGTCTTATTTACTTCTTCATCAGTAAAAACAATCTTATTCCCTTCTTCATTAGTAAAAGTCTTATTCCCTTCTTCAGTAGTAAAAGTCTTATTCTCTTCTTCATTAGTAAAAGTCTTATTCCCTTCTTCAGAAAGTAAAAGTTTTATTCCCTTCATTAGTAAAAGTCTTATTCCCTTCTTTATTAGTCAAAGTCTTATTCCCTTCTTCAGAAGTAAAAGTCTTATTCCCTTCTTTATTAGTCAAAGTCTTATTCCCTTCTCCATTAGTTAAAATGGCGTGTTAATTTTTGCTATACGGAAAATGTACAGATTCAATAGCGATGTTTAATCTTTTTTTTTTTTATTCTGGAATTCTGTTTTGTTCTTTTCTGGACAAGCTCACTGTTATTGCATCCCTATATGGATACATTAGCCATAACAACAACAACACTGAGTTCCGTAGCCGCTAGAATAATGAAATCCCACACCTACAACTTACTTTTCCCACTACATAATTCTTACACAGGAAAGTTTCCTGGTAATAAAAGGAATTTCCAGGGATTATTCTTTCCGTTATCTTGAATATATTGCCTTGCGAGAGGCAATAGAGTAGCTGGGGTGTGATGGAGAAATATGGATATTCCGAATAGAGGGGCGCGAAGATTAAATTACGAAAGGCCGGAAGTTGGGAAGTTTCAAGCGGAGTTTGGGTGGTAAATCGAGGCGCTTTCTGCGCAGTTTCCTGTCGAGGAGGAAACAATGGCAGAGGGGACAAAGCGAGCTGACAAAGGAGGTCTAGTGGGGACAGGCACGAATCTCGGAAGGTAGTGAAGCCTACGCAGATTATTTTGGTAATTGCGGGAAATAACAATTGCCTGAAGGTCTTCTCATCTGCTATAACGAATGAATATCAAAACTAGGTCAAAGGCCAAGCGTTGTGGCCAGTGAGGCCATTCTAGGTGATAGGAAAATTGAGAGGAAAAGGTTTGAAAGGTGTAACAGGAGGAAAACCTCGACGTTGCACTTTGAAACAACTGTTAGAAGAGAGTGGAAAGTAGGATGCAAGAAAGTGAACATGAACGGAGGTACAGTAAAAGGTTTCAATGGGCTTGCAACTAGGGCCCGAAGAGACTCTACAAAGAACCTTAAGTAATCATACTTAAAGGCACTGTTAAGCGCACTGACAGCAGTAACTCCCTGAAGGAATCATTAATTGTATTAAGCAAGCAGCAATGCTTGATTTAGACATTTCATCGCATGCAAGGTAAGAAAAATGAACTTGCGATGGAAAATAATTCGTAAGACGTCTACTCGCAAGAGCCTGAGAAACCACTCAACTACTTTCGTGCATAGACCATGAAAAAGTACTTTTATTAACGAACTATCGACCTGAAATTACACCCTGCCATGTAACAGGTCCTCACCTATCAATTAGTCATAAACAGACGGCCTACAGATGAGGAATAAACGAGTGAGAATGAGAAAAGACAAGGAAGACGGAATGAAATACCGACGGTCACGATACCAAAGGAATGAGAGAGATCTCTTACACCGGATCACCCTATTGCGTGAATATGATGTTCCCTTCTGCTTTTGTTAAGGAAAGAGTCGGTGCGTGACTAAGGCACATTATCCGTCGACAGGCCGTCGGATTTATGTCTGGTTCATCTTGTCTCTCTTTTCTGCCCCTTCCCAGAATCTCGTGAAGATGGCGGTCTCTGAATATGGAACAACATAACGATTTCGGAGGCTCAGAATTATCGAGGTCGTTTTCATTGGTTCCTGGTTATACTCGGCGTCCCTGATCTTAGTTACTGGACACCAGTATGCTTATTTCAATCTTTCACTCGTAAATGAGAACAAATGTTAAATTCTCAATATTAATGAAAATGGAACAATACATGAAACGTAAAAAAATCCCTTACACTCTCATAATATCAAGAAGGAGTGATTTTTTTTTAATCTCAAGGGATTTGCTTGCCTCAATGTTAGTGATTTTTTGCTTTGAAGTAAGAGCTGAATGCAAATGATAGAAAGGAAAAGTCCCAAGGGTAATTAAACCGTGCACGGACAGGATGCCAAATGCATTTTTGTCGAAGGACAAGAAGCAGAAGCCAGGAAGCCGAACGGACAGAAAGCCGAACAGACATAATGCCGAACAGACACAATGCCGAACAGACATTAAGTCGAACGGACAAAATGCCGAATATTGCTAAGATTACGAAAGATAAATATAAGGAAAAATAATAATAGGATGATAACATTTGCTGAGAGATATAGATAACTTTTCACTAATTCGATAATTACTATTTAACTGCTTGTTTAATTAACAATTACCTAGTTTACTAATACTGCTTTGTAGTTATATATTTTTTTCTTTATTCAAATTTGACTATAAGAAAAAAAACAATAATAGTTTTTTTTTTCTTCAGTCGTTAGAAAATCGATAAGAAGGCTTTTTCTTTGTTTGTTTTGAAAAAAAATTTCAGAACACATAAAGACAAAAGGAGCAAAATAAAAGTAAAATGCTTGA
>NC_061090.1:858537-866037 GCF_015104395.2 Macrobrachium nipponense | reverse complement strand
TGAACGCCTTTTTTCGATATACTGCAGTCGTGAATTCTGAATTGACTCTAGTGACAAGAATGTCCAGAAATGGTAATTTGTTTTAATTTTCTATCTCCATTGTGAATTTAATGTTGGGATGTTGTACGTTATGTGGTCAAAAATTTTGCTATTTGCCACTGGTATCTGAAAAGTGCAATGTGTCGTCAACCATATCTTCTGTAATACATTGGTTTACAAGAAATAGGACAATTGTCTAAAAATTCTGTTTCCAAATATGACATAAAAAAGTTCGCAAATATTGGCCAAGTGGCGACCCCAAAGCAACTCCATCGACCTGCGAATAGAGTCGTTGATTAAAAATAAACCTATAGTCTTGCACAGCAAGTTCAAGAAATTGTTTAAAAAGGGGTTTGCTAAAAGAAAACCATGAAATACAGAAATGTCAATCGCTAATATTTATTTAAAATAATATCTATGGTTTTTCGTTCAATGGTACATTCGTGTATAAATATATATATATATATATATATATATATATATATATATATATATATATATATATATATATATATATATATATATATATATATATATAATATATATATACTACAATATATATATATACAGATATATATATATATATATAATAGTATATATACAGATATATATATATATACATATATATATATATATATATATATATATATATATATATATATATATATATATATATATATATATATATATATATATATATATATATCTATATCTATATGATATGTAAATATATATATATATATATATATGTATATATATATATATATATATATATATATATATATATCTATATAATATATATATATAGTATATATATATATATATATATATATATATATATATATATATATATATATATATATATATATATATATATATATATATATATATATATATATATGTATATTATATATATATATATATATATATATATCTATACATACATATATATATATATAATATATATATATATATATATATATATATATATATATATATATATATATATATATATATATATATATATATATATATATATAATATATATATATATATATATATATATATATATATATATATATATATATATACTATATATACACATATATATATATATATATATATATATATATATATATATATATATATATATATATATATATATATATATATATATATATATATATATATATATATATATATATATATATACACATATATATATATATATATATATATATACTATATATATATATATATATATATAGCGTTTATTCACATGTTAAAGAAGATCAAGGGCAGGAACACGAAGAGATTCACATTATCCTTTAATCCTACGTTTCGTGACAACATCGCCACATCTTCAGGGATTTTTCTACAAAATAAAGTAATAAAATGTTAACATAAAATAAGAGCTGATCACAAGATCCAATAGTTGAAAAGTAAAAACAGTTTAATGGTAAATTACACTATCATGCTTAAATTACATGCACACTTGATTAAAACAGACCAGAAATACCAACAACTTACAAATGACGAGAAGAATATTTAAAAATTAAAGCTAAATTACACAAAAGATAAAAGTAATAACAAATATCTATAAAAGTAAAAGTCATATATTCACAAAACCACAGCCAAAAAACAGCTCAACACTTAACCAACCTTTCATCATCAAGATAAAAACATACTAAAAGTAAACAACGTCAAGAGGCACAAGGAATGACAGAATAATTAGGCTAAAAACAATGGGACAGCAGAGGAATGGTTGTTTTAAAGTTGGAACTCGTAGTTTGATGTTCAGAGTTTCCAAATCAAACAGTCGTTGGGTTTCCCTTGTTTGGCCAATAATTTTAAAATCTTCGTAATTGACTGTGGCTTTACATTTAAAGTATGCTTCCTTATATAAGATGTTTCAGGGTTAGATAATTTACACCCAGTTCTGTACTAACGCCCCGATGGGAATCGGCCCTGACCCTGAGAAGACGTCGGGTAGATCCAACATATTTCCAGATTACATCTGGGACAAGTGTATTCATAAACGACACCCGACGTCATCAAAGGGCAGAGCCGATCCTTAAACATGAAGAGCGAGCCAATGGTCTTGGGATTTTTAGGTATAAGTTTTAGATTTACGGCTCCAAAATATCTGTGCACAATCTTGGTAAACTCGTTACGAAAAATTATCATTTAATAGATACGGAAGCTGGCATAAAGAGGGAGCTTGGGGACCTTAAAACTAATAGGCTGTTCAGAAACCCTTTTATTGAGTAATTTATTTAAAATTCTATAAAAGATCTTAGAAGGAAAGCAATTATTAGAGAAGTACTGGAGGAGAAAAGTAATTTCATTGTGGAAGAGAGACCAGGTAGAGGTAAGAGACAGAGCACGATAAAGTAAGGTATATATCGAGTTGAGTTTGAAATTGAGAAAACAGAAACTATAGAAGTTGGAACCGAGCCCGGTAAATGTTTTCTTTCTGAAAATTGAGGTACTAAAACTTTCATTTTCCTTGGAGACCAAAATATCTAGGAAGGCTAATTTAGAATTATGTTCTTTTTTCCATTGTAAAATTAATATTATTATGGTAATTATTAGCAAAATCTAGGAACCTGTCAGCATCGAAATCATGCTTGAACAAGATAAAACGTGTCGTCCACGTAGCGTGAGTAAACAAAGGGCGGAAGGCCAGGGGCATTCGTCCAGAATGCGCTCCTCCAGGGAGCACATGAATATATTCGCAAAGGTAGGACCAAGAGGAGACCCCATGGCCATCACCCCTCAATTTGTTTAAAAAGCTGTCCATTAAAAACAAATGCCGTGTCCAGCACGGCCAATTCTAAAAACGAGCTTTAAAATTCGAATAACTAAAATTACAGTAAACAGACTCAGGTTCGGGAATAGCTTATCAAGAATAATGTTTATGGTCTCTCTTACAGGTACGTTGGTAAATAGTGACTCGACATCAAAACTAGTCATGAATAAGTCAGAGTCCTGGGGTAAAATACGTTCTTTAAATTGTTCAGAATTTTTAAGAGTATACTGGTTAGTGGTCAGCGGTTCCAACAGAGGGACGAGAAATTTTGCCAGTTGGTAATTAGGTGTGTGTAAGAGGCCAAGATAGGGCGAAGAGGAACATTATCTTTATGTATCTTTGGTAAACCATAAAGAATTCCGTAAGATGAACCACTGGAAAATAAATCTTGGAACACTTTTTCATCAATGATATTGTCATTTTTCAAGGTTCTGAGAAATCTATTGATTTTATCCTCAACTTTGAATATGCTTTGATAACTAGGCACACCTATTTTCTGGAAACCTGGTACGATCGCTTAAAATATTAGTCATTTGTTGTTATAGTCACTTTTATCCAATATTACCGTTCCCCTCCCCTTATCCGGCCTAACAATGATAATGTCATCACGTTTAGAAAAGGGACTTGAGGATTTCCAAATCACTCTTTTTTAAAAAAGGGAGCCCAGTTTGTTTTAAGTTTGAGAAAGCATTTTGGGACAAAACCATTAACTCACTCTGTAGGCGGCTAAGGTCACTACACAAATTGAGATTTTTTAAACGTTGAAATAAACACTTCAAGGGGCAGAAAAAACTGACAGTAGTTAGGTTAAAATTTGGTAAGCAAAAATCTACCCAAATGACAAAAGGAATTCTTCTCGTTTAGACAATACATATTTCGAAACAAAGTTAAAAACAGTTTTATAACAACTATGAAATTTTGGTAGAATAATTCCAAGGTTTGCCAATTTTCTATGGTGTCTCCGTTGTGTAGTATTAATAAAAATTTTAATACTGTTATTAAAAAGCTGAGTAAAAACAATCTTATCAATAAAAGAGAACGATTCGAGAACTTGGTGGCGAAAACTATTGAATTGCTTGTTAAGGCGTTCAGTGTCTTTTTGTTTACAGCTAATTTCGTAGTTTAGTAAATACCTAATTGTGTCAGAATAAAACTGTGAGTGATATAATGATTTTTTATAAACTTTAAATTTAACAAAATTTGGAACAATTTCATTAATTGAACAATATTGCAGGAACTCAAGGTCCAGACTTACTTTTTCTTTTTTCATACATATTTTTTCCAATTTCCGACATTTCTTGGAGAACTCCAAGGCCATAGCGATTCCTTACGAACTGCTGAAAGTTATTGTGTCCTCTTGAGCGTAAACGGAAAATAAAAAGGAGAACGAAAAAAGCATAATTCAGCTCCATTGTAGGATTATTTGTAGAACATCCAGTGCAACCCAGCTACACACGACACAGTCCAGACGTACAGGGCGTTTATTCACATGTTAAAGAAGATCAGGGCAGGAACACGAAGAGATTCACATTATCCTTTAATCCTACGTTTCGTGACAACATCGCCACATCTTCAGGGATTTTTCTACAAAATAAAGTATAAAATGTTAACATAAAATAAGAGCTGATCACAAGATCCAATAGTTGAAAAGTAAAAACAGTTTAATGGTAAAATTACAACTATCATACTTAAATTACATGCACACTTGATTAAAACAGACCAGAAATACCAAACAACTTACAAATGACGAGAAGAATATTTAAAAATTAAAGCTAAATTACACAAAGATAAAAGTAATAACAAATATCATAAAAAGTAAAAGTCATATATTCACAAAACCACAGCCAAAAACAGCTCAACACTTAACCAACCTTTCAGCATCAAAGATAAAAAACATACTAAAAGTAAACAACGTCAGAGGCACAAGGAATGACAGAATAATTAGGCTAAAAACAATGGGACAGCAGAGGAATGGTTTTTTTGTTTTAAAGTGGGAACTCGTAGTTTGATGTTCAGAGTTTCCAAATCAACAGTTCGTTGGGTTCCCTTGTTTGGCCAATAATTTTAAATCTTCGTAATTGACTGTGGCTTTACTTTATTAAAAGTATGCTTCCTTAATAAGATGTTTCAGGGTTAGATAATTTACACCCAGTTCTGTAACTAACGCCCCGATGGGAATCGGCCCTGACCCTGAGAAGACGTCTGGGAAAATATGTTGGATCTACCCGACGTCTTCTCAGGGTCGGGGCCGATTCCTATCGGGGCGTTAGTTACAGAACTGGGTGTAAATTATCTAACCCTGAAACTCTTATATAAGGAAGCATACTTTTAAATGTAAAGCCACAGTCAATTACGAAGATTTTAAAATATTGGCCAAACAAGGGAACCCAACGACTGTTGATTTTGGAAACTCTGAACATCAAAACTACGAGTTCCAACTTTAAACAACCATTCCTCTGCTGTCCCATTGTTTTTAGCCTAATTATTCTGTCATTCCTTGTGCCTCTTGACGTTGTTTACTTTTAGTATGTTTTTATCTTTGATGCTGAAAGGTTGGTTAAGTGTTTGAGCTGTTTTTTTTGGCTGTGTTTTGTGAATATATGACTTTTACTTTTATGATATTGTTATTACTTTTATCTTTGTGTAATTTAGCTTTAATTTTTAAATATTCTTCTCGTCATTTGTAAGTTGTTTGGTATTTCTGGTCTGTTTTAATCAAGTGTGCATGTAATTTAAGCATGATAGTTTGTAATTTTACCATTAAACTGTTTTTACTTTTCAACTATTGGATCTTGTGATCAGCTCTTATTTTATGTTAACATTTTATACTTTATTTTGTAGAAAAATCCCTGAAGATGTGGCGATGTTGTCACGAAACGTAGGATAAAGGATAATGTGAATCTCTTCGTGTTCCTGCCCTTGATCTTCTTTAACATGTGAATAAACGCCCTGTACGTCTGGACTGTGTCGTGTGTAGCTGGGTTGCACTGGATGTTCTACAAATAATCCTACAATGGAGCTGAATTATGCTTTTTTCGTTCTCCTTTTTATTTTCCGTTTACGCTCAAGAGGACACAATAACTTTCAGCAGTTCGTAAGGAATCGCTATGGCCTTGGAGTTCTCCAAAAATGTCGGAAAATTGGAAAAAATATGTATGAAAAAAGAAAAAGTAAGTCTGGACCTTGAGTTCCTGCAATATTGTTCAATTAATGAAATTGTTAAAAATTTTGTTAAATTTAAAAAAGTTTATAAAAAATCATTATATCACTCACAGTTTTATTCTGACACAATTAGGTATTTACTAAACTACGAAATTAGCTGTAAACAAAAAGACACTGAACGCCTTAACAAGCAATTCAATAGTTTTCGCCACCAAGTTCTCGAATCGTTCTCTTTATTTTGATAAGATTGTTTTTACTCAGCTTTTTAATAACAGTATTAAATATTAATAATACACACGGAGACACCATAGAAAATTGGCAAACCTTGGAATTATTCTACCAAAATTTCATAGTTGTTATAAACTGTTTTTAACTTTTCAAATATGTATTGTCTAAACGAGAAGAATTCCTTTTGTCATTTGGGTTAGATTTTTGCATTACCAAATTTTAAACCATAACTACTGTCAGTTTTTTCTGCCCTTGAAGTGTTATTTCAACGTTTAAAAAATAAAAAATCAATTTGTGTAGTGACCTTAGCCGCCTACAGAGTGAGTTAATGGTTTTTGTCCCAAAATGCTTTCTCAAAACTTAAAACAAACTGGGCTCCCTTTTTTTAAAAAGAGTGATTTGGAAATCCTCAAGTCCCTTTCTAACGTGATGACATTATCATTGTTAGGCCGGATAAGGGGAGGGGGAACGGTAAATATTGGATAAAAGTGACTATAACAACAAAATGACTAATATTTTAAGCGATCGTACCAGGTTCCAGAAAATAGGTGTGCCTAGTTATCAAAGCATATTCAAAGTTGAGGATAAAATCAATAGATTTCTCAGAACCTTGAAATGACAATATCATTGATGAAAAAGTGTTCCAAGATTTATTTTCAGTGGTTCATCTTACGGAATTCTTTATGGTTTACCAAGATACATAAAGATAATGTTCTCTTCGCCCTATCTTGGCCTCTTACAACACAACCTAATTACCAACTGGCAAATTTCTCGTCCCTCTGTTGGAACCGCTGACCACTAACCAGTATACTCTTAAAAATTCTGAACAATTTAAAGAACGTATTTTACCCAGGACTCTGACTTATTCATGACTAGTTTTGATGTCGAGTCACTATTTACCAAGTACCTGTAAAAGAGACCATAAACATTATTCTTGATAAGCTATTCCCGAACCTGAGTCTGTTTACTGTAATTTTAGTTATTCGAATTTTAAAGCTCTTTTAGAATTGGCCGTGCTGGACACGGCATTTGTTTTTAATGGACAGCTTTTTAAACAAATTGAGGGGATGGCCCATGGGGTCTCCTCTTGGTCCTACCTTTGCGAATATATTCATGTGCTCCCTGGAGGAGCGCCATTCTGGACGAATGCCCCCTGGCCTTCCGCCCTTTGTTTACTCACGCTACGTGGACGACACTTTTATCTTGTTCAAGCATGATTTCGATGCTGACAGGTTCCTAGATTTTGCTAATAATTACCA
>NC_061090.1:849154-854154 GCF_015104395.2 Macrobrachium nipponense | reverse complement strand
GCCTCTCATCTCAAACTTACCTAACACCATTTATATTCCTGTAAAGTGGTATAGATATGTTGATGATATTCTAGCTGTTCTGCCTGTCGGTATTGATGTAAATGATTTACTCTCTAAATTAAATAATCAGGCACCATCGATTAAGTTTACTCTAGAATTAGAAAAAAACAATTGCCTCCCTTTCTTAGATGTTTTGATACATAAAGAACCATTTCAATGTAATTTTAGTATTTATAGGAAACCGACCAACAACTTAACTTATTTTCATTTCCATTCAGGCCACCATCTTAACATAAAAATATCAATTTTTTCTTCTATGTTTTTACGAGATTGCGCATTGTCAGTCCCTAATATTTGGATCAAGAAATTGAATACATAAGAAAAATAGGTAAAGATTTATGTTATCCTTCACATATATTAGATATTTGTTATAATAAAGCCCACAAAAAGTTTTATAGTGTAAGTAAAACACAGAAAGAAAATTCTAAGAACTTTCTCAGTTTACCTTATTTTAACAGAATTGAAACCATTAAATCATTGCTAAAAGCCTTTAAGGTCAACCTTGGTTTTCCCTATAATAACACACTAAAAGGAATGTTAATAAAAAATGGCCTAAGAGAAAGCAACAACATAATATATAAAATTCCATGTATGGATTGTAGCTCATTTTATCTCAGACAGTCGAGCAAGGGCTTAGAAGTAAGGCTAAGCCTGCATAAATATTCTGTAAAAACTGGGCAAACATCTATTGCAATATTCATTCATTTAATTGAAAACAACCACCGAATAAATTGGATTGGTAGTTCAGTAATTGCAAGGTCAAAAGATGTCTTATCACAAAATATTTTAGAATCTGCTTTAATACAACTTACTTCTCATTGTAATTTCAATATTAGACCGTGGAACCTTTTCTTTAATTGACCCTTGTATTTGTAACATGTTTAAGAATAACCTCAAAGATATAATTACAGATTTAAATAAAATTAGTTGCCTTAGAGATATCTTCGTAGTATATTTATGCTTAATATGTATTGTGAATATGTATTGTGCGAATGTTTTTGTTTACCAAAGTTCTGAATAGCTATCACCTATAATAATCCTTTAATTTTCTTGCCCTTGTGTCTGAGCAGATTGTCTTAAACTTTTAATTGTACCCATGTTTTTGTGGTTATTTTCCCCCGCCCCCAGTGGCATATACCTACTATATATATATATATATAGTAGATAGATATATATATATATATATAGATTATATATGATATATATATATATGAGCTATTTATATATGTATTTATATAAACATAAATATAGATTTGTATATAATATAGATATATAGATATATATATATATAGATATATATATATATATATACTATATATATATAGTATATATATATATATAGAGATAGAATAGATATATGGTAGATTATATATAGATATATAGATATATAGATATATGAATTATATATATATATATAGATATATATATATATATATTTAGATTTATATTTATATATATCTATATATATATATATATATATTATATATATATACTATATAGATATGTTATTATATAGATATATATATATATATATATATATATATATATAAAAGTATATATATATATGTATATATATACCTTATATACATATATATATATATATATATATATATATATATATATATATAGATATATATATTATATACCTTTTATATCATATTTATATATATATATATATATATATATATCATATATATATATCTATATATATATATATATATACATATATATAATATAAATATATATATATATATATATATGTATATATATATATACATATATATATATATATATATATAGTATATATATATATAATCATATATATATATATAGTATATATAATGTGGTATATATATATATATATATATAAATATATATATATATATATATAGTAGGCAGGGGAAGGGCGCAGGAACATATACACATCCATTTGATACATTTATTGTCAACGCGTTTCTTGACCCATGGTCACATCATCAGGACATCTATATAAAAAGGAATCCGAGCACATAATTAAAAGAAACATATACAAAGCATAAGAAAACTTAAAATGGAAACTAAGTTAAACTTAAATACTGAATCACACTTAAATACATTTACACATTAAAAAACCAAGAAAGTTTAAAATGATCTTAAAAAACTGTAACTCAATAAAAGAAAAAATAAGGTAAAAGACGAACTTAAAATGAAGAGCAAGGCGCACCTCTCAAAATGACAGAGACAAACGCACTAAAAGAATACACAAGAACAGAAAAAGAAGGCGGACAAATATAAACAAACAAGCTAGTTGTGCTATGAACAAGGGAACAGCCGATGATTGGCAATTTAACGTAGGTACAATTCTCTTTATTAGCAGACTTTCCAAGAGAAGCAGTTCTCCAGGTTCCTTGACTTGGCCAATTATTTTAAAGTTGCCATATTTGATCGATGTCTTGCAACTTCTAGCGTGCGATCTTATATTGGAAAGTTCGGGATTAGACAATCTGCAGCCCGTACGATAACTCACGCCCATGTGAGAATCGGCCCTGACCTTGAGGAGACGCCGAGTCGAACCAACGTAATTCCCGGAACTACATCCGGGGCACTTGTACTCATATACGACGCCCGACGTCATCAAAGGACAGAGCCGATCCTTGAAGGGAAACAAAGAGCCAATAGTTTTAGGATTTTTTGGAATTAATTTTATATTTAGAGCACCAATATGATTTTCAATAATTTTAGCACACTGCTTTGGTTAAAAAGACGGATAAAAATGAACCTATCAATGATGGAAAGAGAGTCGAGTACCTCAGACCTAATGAGTGAATAATATTTGCACAATCTATCGTGTTCCCTCTGTTTACAACCAATTTCATAACTAAGAAGGTATTTAGTGGTATCGTCGTAAAAGGAAGAATGGTATAAAGATGTCTTGTACACTTTAAATCTTATAAAATTCGGAACAATGTTGTTAATTGCACAGTACCGGAGAAAATCCAAATCCAGAGTAGTTTTTTCTTTTCTTCTACATACTTTCTCCAACTGTCGGCACTTCCGTAGGTGGTCCCGTCCATAGCGTGATATAATTAACTGTTGAAATGTGGTCTGTCCGTGAGTTATCGTACGGGCTGCAGATTGTCTAATCCCGAACTTTCCAATATAAGATCGCACGCTAGAAGTTGCAAGACATCGATCAAATATGGCAACTTTAAAATAATTGGCCAAGTCAAGGAACCTGGAGAACTGCTTCTCTTTGGAAAGTTCCTGCTAATAAAGAGAATTGTACCTACGTTAAATTGCAATCATCGGCTGTTCCCTTGTTTCATTAGCATACTACTTGCTTGTTGGTTTATATTTTGTCCGCCTTCTTTTTCTGTTCTTGTGTATTCTTTTAGTGCGTTTTGTCTCTGTCCATTTTCGAGAGGATGCGCCTTGCTCTTCATTTTAAGTTCGTTTTTACCTTATTTTTTCTTTTATTGAGTTTAGTTTTTTAAGGATCATTTTAAACTTTCTTGGTTTTTAATGTGTAAATGTATTTAAGTGTGATTCAGTATTTAAGTTTCTAATTAGTTTCCATTTTAAGTTTTCTTATGCTTTTGTATATGTTTCTTTTAATTATGTGCTCGGATTCCTTTTTATATAGATGTCCTGATGATGTGACCATGGGTCAAGAAACGCGTTGACAATAAATGTATCAAATGGATGTGTATATGTTCCTGCGCCCTTCCCCTGCCTACTATAGTACCCTTTGATGTGTGGATTATATATATATATATATATATATATATATATATATATATATATATATGTATATATACGTATATATATATATATATATATATATATATATATATATATATATATATATATATATATAGATATATATATTATATATATATATATATATATATATATATATATATATATATATATATATATATGTATATATATTATATATATATATATATATATATATATAGGTATATATATATGTGGATATATATATATTTATATATATACTATATATATATATATATATATATATATATATATTTATATATATATATATATATATATATATATATATATATATATCGATATATATATATATATATATATATATATATAATATATATATATATATAAATAAATAAAATATATATATATATATATATATATATATATATATATATATATATATATACATATATATATGTATAAAATATATACATATATATATATATATATATATATATATATATATATATATATATATATATATATATATATATATAACCTCTGTAACAATGAGTAAATGGTAGTCGCTCAACTGTGATGGTTGCAGCCAGCACGAAAGACATGGTTCATGAAATTAAATATACTTTAAAGAATCATTCCCTATACTATTAAAAAAAATTATACACACACATATGTGTGTGTGTCTGGGTGTGCTAGCGTGACCAAGTGAGTTACTGGAATATAACGTAAAAACATAAATTCTGTACTGCCAAACAGAGCGCAAGATACACGGAGGCACAGGAGTCTAGGGCATTCCATGCCATTCCACTTCTATTCCGACTCCTATTCCCACTCGTTTCGATTATGAGTTCTGTTCTTATTTTCCCCCCCAGAAAAAAACTTTCAACAAAAATTCAGCTGTAGGGTTTTCACGAATGCAGGTGGCCCTAAAATCTATATTTGAGCAGAGCTTATGTCTGGGAAAGTGAAACTGTTGTCGTTCCGGGCGAACTGAATGCAAAGCTAGTGGGAAAATACGGCATTGCTTCTATACGTTTGGATCAACTGGAGTGAATGATCATATAGCGGCCTGTAAAAGCGAGCATGAAATGGGTTGATTTGCTAGCAATATGATTTCATAACACTCATAATAGCAAATTACATTAAGAGAGAGACAATGGTTAGTAAAAACATATTAATTCACGCGTTAGCATCGAGTGAAT
>NC_061090.1:829154-844154 GCF_015104395.2 Macrobrachium nipponense | reverse complement strand
TTTTTCTGGAAGAATCACTTGTTTACTGCGGGTATCCTTCAAGGTGTGCCTAGCCTATGACTCCTCCTCCTCTCTGTAGAGTGAAAATCGCCCTTATGGCTAATCTGGTAGTGTCAGTTTGTATATTGAGCCTTCTTTTGACTATGGTGTTCTTTGTAAAATCAATATGCCTCAGTAAAGGGTCCGAATAAGACCGAAAGTACTCGGCTAACTTGCTTTTTCATTTTTTTCCTTCGTGGCAAAAAAAAACACCTTTTATAATATATATATATATATATATATATATATATATATATATATATATATATATATTGTATATGCATATATAATATTTATTTATTTATATATATTATTGAATACACACACACACACACATACACACACACACACACACACACACACACATACACACATATATATATATATATATATATATATATATATACATACATATATATATATATATATATATATATATATATATATATATATATACATATACAAATGCGTACGTATATATATATATATATATGATTTATATATACATACGTATATCATTTCAGTAGTTTTAAAAAAAAGTACAGAAGAATTCAAACGAAGTCAACATTTTCCTCTTTTGCTAATCGAAAGCCATTTCTTCAAATTGAATTATCTTCGTCCCTGAGCGAAAACTTTAATTACAGAGAGACAAAAGTGAATTAACGGGAGAATCGAGGCAATTACGAGGCGAGCGCCGCCAATCGAGGGATTTCAATGGAAGAATTCGTCGTCTTTATGCCTGAATCTTCGAATCTGCGCAGCGGGGAAATAAATAAGATTTTCTTTGACGATTTACAGCGCAGTAGATGAATCAAAGTGATTTCCTTTATTACAATTAAGGAAGGAACCTCTTTTAGTTTCTAGAATATTCATTGTTGCATTGTTTACTCCAAAGCACATAAGAACAATGACACATGCACGCACATGCGCTCGCTTACGTACACACATACGTATATATATGTGTGTGTATGTGTTTGTGTGTTTGTGTGAAATTGTGAAGGTTTATGGTCCATTTAGACATTGTTGAGGTGTTATTAAAATTATATATATTTAATTAGTTCCATATATATATATATATATATATATATATATATATATATATATATATATATATATATATATATCTAATTAACACGTATGCGCGTGTTTCATTTGAATAAATTTCTGATTTGCATAGAAATCGAACCCAATTCTTTGAAATGAAAGGCAAGGGAGTCGCCAACTGGCCCACACGTGTGGGTCAGTGGGTAGCGCCCTTAATTAACATTTCAGATATTTGGGTTCCTTCCCCATGTGAGTCAGAACTGTGTGCGCCTGTTTACGTATATTGGTGTGTTATTGTGAGTCTCTTCAAAAACTCTTGCAATGATATTGCGTTAGATGTTGGCAATGATTCGTTAAAAGGGGTCAGAATACAAGGAGCTCCGCTTGGTAGAATTAGAGAAAAAATGGGCGGTGAAAATTGTGCATGAATTCGAAAAGAACAGAGGAAAGTCGTGATGAACGCTTGGAAATTTTTGTGGAGAATCAATGCGAAAAGTATACCATTGAGATCTCGTAATATATTTCTTTCATTGTATCTTCACCTTTAGTGGGTTGGTGTGAAGCGTTTGCCAAAGTTGTCAGTGGATGTCAGAAGTAGGTGGAAGTGTATGAGACTGTCCTTTTGAATAGTTGTTTGTGGCATATAACGAATGCTTTCTTCCGCACCCCTCAAAAAAAAAAAAAAATCACTCATTATAGCACTTTCAAAAAACACAATAGGTATAATACGTCACTCAAAGGCTGACAAAATACAATCATTAGCACTTCTTAATATAACAGCAATGTCATCTCATATTTTGCTTTGTACAAAATAAAATAATAGTTTTAATCATAGAACCGTACTAGAGTTTTATGAAGGAGATTGTTGTTTTAAGTGAAAAATAATGCATTTATTAGGTAAAAGTAGCTAAAGAGAGCCAATTCTAAAAGGAGACCTAGGTCATCGTAATGATGAGACATTGAAAAAATGATGAAGAATGAAGGTGGAAGTAATAGTAATAATATGACGATGCAAATGATCAAGAATAAAAATAATCCTCGGAAAACTTTAGATAGAGTAATCAATGATATATTGGAGAGACACTGCCCCTGAAAACAAAAATAGAATGTCCATCCCCTTGTTTTTTTTGTTTTTTCTTAGGTGAGGGGGCCTCCCTCGACCTAAAGCTCTCTTGGGGTAATTTTCTCAATATTCGTCGTAATTTGTGTTGCTTTCATCAGCCACTTCACAAAATGAACGCATTATTTTTCAATGAGGAGAACAATCATCTGTAAAATATTGTAATTTTGGTCCACGGTAAGAAAATATAACAATACTTTCTTGTCTAGAAATATATGATATTGATACAGTAGGAACAGCGATGCTGGCTTTACTTTGATGATCACTTGAGCAACTGGACGCCAGAGACAGCAGCCATAACGCTGGAAGTTAAAGGAAGTATTTTCTCCTTTATTTCTTGTCGATTTTATCGTTATTACCTTTACGATAGTATGTGTTGATGTTGTTGCTATTATCATTATTGTTAGTCTTTTCGCCTCATTAATAATATCTACGATACCAACGAAAAATTTATTATAATTTTATATTCCATGAATATGGCTTATCATGAAAAACAAACATACGCATAAATAAGTATATATATATATATATATATATATCTATATATATAATATATATATATATATATATATATATATATATGATATATATATATATATAATATATATAACACGCACACAGCATCAAAAAATGAACGAAATCAATACTACAAGACTAGAGCCACCTGCTTGCTTTCATAAAACTCAAAATTAACGACAATGAATGACTTACAGACCAATTTGTTTTCGTCTACTAATTAATTTAAGCAATTGCATAGGTTGCATCACTGTTATCAACCAAATATCTCATGCTATTTTGCCGAAGTTACGTATTTAAATGCAAATGGGAAACTATTGGTTTAACTACGTACTCCAATACTGCCCGAAGGGAGGCGGAGCTATTACCAGTACAAATGGCGTACACGCAACTCCACCGTTTCGATAACAGAAATTCATTTTGCATATTCATGCCCTTACTCAAGTCTATATTTTACAGTTGGGTAGAGAGAGAGAGAGAGAGAGAGAGGTGTATATGAGAGGGAGTGAGAAGGGAAATCAGTATATGGTACTATGTGAACACATTCTTATTGATCTTCGAACTGTAATTCTTGGCGCCCTTCGGAAGTCCTATGATAGTTTTGTTGTTTTAGTAAAGAAAATGTCAAACCTTTCATATTGTGTAAACAATTTTCATACAGTATTTTGTCCATAATATCTATGCATGTGTATGAATACAGGATAAAACTAGATATATATAGTAATAATAACACAGAAACAAATAACGCATAAACCTACCTGTATTGCCATGTTGTAACAAGCCTAACGATTTCCCCATTTGCTCCGAAATTTCCTGGCTAATGAGATATTTAAGAAACAAAGAATTCAGTGGAGATCATGAATCCTCCCGAAAGTGCTAAATGATTTATTATATCAAACCCCGTATCATTCACGATACAAATTGTACGTTGGTCAACGTGGTGAATCACTGGTAAAGAGAATTGAACAGTATGAACAAAAATTTAATATGCGTACACATATGATAACTGCAATGTGTTGCTCTTTAGAGATGATGATAATGCTACAAGTAAGACAGGTGGTAGACAAAAGAAGACAAACTTGAGTTTAGCAATCTGTATGCTTTATCCATTCATTTCCCAAAACATTTGACATGCAGAGATTCTTAAGAATATGTATTAGCCTAGCCTCGCTCAAGATGGATGAGTCAATCTTAGAAGAGGCTGCATTTCAAAACCATTTCCTTGAAATAGGGGACGAAGTTATTTTAAGCCACTGAACTATTCAGTATCAGTATGACTCTTCATAAATTAATCAAGATGTCTCCCATTCAGCTTTTACGGGTGTTTACCTTTCCGGCGTCCAAGTTTAACGTGTTTCTACGGATCCTTTATTTGCATACCCAGTTTGGAAGCGCTGAGGGCCTTCCATCTCTCTTTCTCTCTCTCTCTCTCTCTCTCTCTCTCTCCTTCTAGGTTATTCAGCAGCTCTTCTCTCCTCGTCTCTCTCCATATTCAAGGAGTTGAAGATTAGATTTGATCAAGCAGGCCAGTGTTATTTTTAAAGGTGCTCAATATACCTCTATTTCTAACATTCTATTTAGGATGATAAAACATGGAGAATAAAGAAAGAAAATTTTTTATATTTTCGTGATAATGTTACTATCCATTAATGAAGTAAATAATTCCACAGTCACGCTTCATCTTTTTACGTAACTAGAGGAACAACTAACTGACTCGTCGGATAAGCTTAATTTCAGGCTGTTTCTGAAATCTACTCTGTTTTAGGGTTACGAAACCCATAATGATTTCGTAATGTGTTTCCTTAACTCGGAATTAACCGCTAGGAACACAGCGAAGGTCTTTAGAAACATGCATCTGACCAACGGTTCATTATATGGATTCATAAGGTTTGTACATCACTCTAACCATCAGGTATCTCCTCGTGTACCAAAGAATAAATTCCTGTTCGGTTGTATGAGTCCATATAACTTGTGCTCTAATCACATACGATATCTCGAGGTATTACTGTTTTTTTTTCTTACCCTTCTTCAATATTGTAGGTTGTCTGAAATGCATAATTTCTTACTACCCATATGTGGGCACTTGGTCAAAGAAATGGCAGTATTTCCAAGGAAAGATACCAACTCAACCGAAATTTTACATATAACGGAATACATAGCGAAACCATTTTACTCGATTTTTTTTTTTTTATAAAATCGAGTTATTTTTTCAAATACACGAAAACCTGTAAACTGTATATGTTTGATTTTGCACACGGGGATATATAATTATAATATGAATTCGTACGAACTTACCGGTTATAATTATACGAATATTAGTGACGATACTTCAGATATTTTAAGGTTTTGTGTAACAATTTTTTTTATCTATCACACTATAATCTATAAAATAAAATAGCCATTTTGAATCATATCATACACAAGATACGTTTACCCCAGTAAAAATTTGCATAAACTTATTAATGCTATTCATGTACATAAAAATTATGAAGCTTGCTCCCCCCCCAAAAAAAAAAAAAAAAAAACTAGATTCAATCCCCTAGACATGCTCAAGTTTTTTTTTTTTCCTTTTTTTTTTAATAACCACCACGCCTCTGTTGACCTGCGCTTCGGATTACACCACAAGTAATTAATCAACTGTGATGGTCCCAAGCCAGTTTGTTGAAGGGCATCGGGCTAACTAATTCATCTCAGAATATTTGTTGAGGATCCGAAGATATGATGAAATATAGAGCTAACGCTTTAAATTAAAAAGTATAATATATATATATATATATATATATATATATATATATATATATATATATATATATATATATTGCCTCTGCGTACGTACGGGTTTCCTTTTTATTCTCTTTCCTCTCTTTATTATTAGTCAGTCTTTTCTTAGTAGCCTTGGTTTGTATTTGTTTCTCTTGTAGTTTGTTATATGGGGTAATCTTCATCTATATTGCTTTGTTGTTGAGTTTTTCTCTCGTAGGAACTTATTGCTATATATTGAGATTACTTACGGTCTGGACGTCTTGCAGATTCTGAAATTAGATTAATTAAATTCTTTTCATTTATCCAGCATGGGTACTTATTATTGGACTCGTGGCAAGTTAAACACCACTTTGTTTAATCTTAATTATTATTATAACACACACAATTCACTGTCTTATCACACACACTATTTTTCACAGGGTACAGAGTTTCAACCGACACATGGTTTGCGTCCAGACGTTAGTTCCTAACTGAGCTTCTCTGAGACCTCAAGTGGAGTCTCAACCTAACTCATGCAGTTAAGCTCCTCCTTAACTTCTACTAAGACACATCTTACTACTTCTTGAGGGACTTTTCTTACTCCCGGTGCTACCGCTTGATTAGTCTTATTGGTTATCCTAATCTATCGTAACCACCCAATGACGGTGTCAAATTTCAGATTTTCCACTGGAGTAAACATTTTCTTGCTTTGGCGAAGTGCGGGTTGTGTTTTGTCTCATTTTTCCAAACTGCTATTGCTGCAGTCTGTTTCTACCACACTTCTACCTCCCTCTGGCTTCCAACTACCATAACTCTACCTTCACTCTACATATTTCTACCAGTGGACTTTCCTATCTAATTGTCCCTATATTTCTTTCACAGACTTCTGTGAAAGAAATGTAATTAATCAACTGTGATGGTCCGAAGCCAGTTTGTTGAAGGGCATCGTGCTAACTAATTCATCTCAAAATATTTGTCGAAGATCCGAAGATATGATGAAATATAGAGCTAACCCTTTAAATTAAAAAGTTATATATATATATTATATATATATATATATATATATATATATATATATATATATATATATATATATATATATATATATATATATATGTATTAATAATAATAATAATAATAAAAGGTACCCACGAAAACACCAAAATGTGGAAAGTTTAAGCTTAGATGTAGATTCCCTATTCACAAATTACCAGTATAGGACATTCTATAGTCTTTGAGAGAAAATTTAGCCACCTATTGAGATCATTTCCTATTAGTTCTAAATGAAATAATAAAGTCGTTTGAAGTATCTGTATCTAATATCGTCTTTTCATTCTGGCTCTGTAAATGCAAATTCGAGTGTAGTTTGGTTAACCATTTAAGTGCTTTTCTAGCTAATCTACAAATGGAATATTTTGAAACTATAATAATAAATGTTAAAAACCTAAAGATGTGCTATGGATTAAATATGTAGATGATATCCTATTTTGGGATAATAGGTAGGGCAATTTCAACGAATTTCTTTAAAAATTAAATGCATTAGTGCCCAGCATCAAATTTAAATTTGAATGGGAAACAGACAACAAAATTCATTTTGTTGATGTTTTAATAACTAGAGATACGACAGAATAAAAAATTTCCTTATCCAGAAAACTACCATTTTCCCATTTATACATTCACTATTTTAGTTATCATGACATTTCTATCAAGTTTGGCGTAGCCAGCAATTTAAGCTTAGAGCCTTATGGATTTGCTCCCCGGATTTCCTGAAAAAGGAAATTGAATTAATCCACAAGCAGCAGCAATCTTTAAAGTACCCTGACCATATGATTGAGAAAGTGATCCATAAAGCTAACATAATCTTCTACCGTCCCCCCCTCAAAAAAAGACTAAGAGACACCCAACAATAAAATAAAAATCCCACACCTGGACAGGATTAAGACATTAGAACAGACACTTGGAAACTCTTAACCTTTTTGTTTTCACCTACCCAAATACTTTAGCCAAATCTTTGATTAACATCCAACAAAAGCCAATCCCCAAAGACACATGAGTATACAAAATCCTTTACTTCGACTGTGACCAATTCTACATCAGTTTTACAAGTAAATCACTCCCTCAGAGATTAAACAACATAAACGTTCAGTTAGGTATGGACAACAGAGCTCAGCGATTTTTAACCACATAAATAACCATAATTAAAGAATAACCTAGAATATTCACATATGAATCATAGCAGCAATTGTTGGTTCAAAAGCCAGATGGTCGAATCAGCTTTGATTAAACAAAGAAATGCGATGAACCTTTCTAGACTCAAGAACGTTATATATTATTAAGAAATGAACTACTGGAATTAAAATATGTAAGCATCACAGCAACGAAGAGATGATAAAGATGGATAGTCTTTTCTTCCCATTTCCTACCGGAGTAAATTGTAGGTAGAGAGGAGAGGGAAGGAAGAAGAGTATTGCGGATGAGAGGGGAAAAAGGCCGGGGGAGGAGGAGGCGAAGGAAGAGTGTCAATGTAAGTCAAGTCCTTTGAGTATTGAGGGCAACTTATCCCTGCTTCTTAGGACAAGACGCTGCATAGTCCCCAAGGCTTCGTTTTGTTGATATTATTCCTAGTGTGAAAAATACAGAATGACAAGTCTTGCTTGCGAATCCTGATTATACGCTTTTGTAAGTTCTTTCTTGGGGACCTCTCGTTCTCTTAGTTTCGAGGCCTGCATAAAACAAAAAAGGAAAAAAAAAAAAAAAGCTTAGGACATAATAATCTCCCAGAATAGTCTAAAGCTGATAGAAGACTGTGTTCGTATCAAAAAAAGTTATACACAGGGGAAACTTCCTGTTCATTAGAAAAAACCTCATAGTTCTAACATGTTTGCTGCCCTCTTAAAAAGACACCGAATGTACATATAACAACACGCAATTCTTTCAAAGATAAACTTTTAATTTGCGGAAGAAATAATTGTTTCTTGGTAGTTAAAATTTAAGACTACGAAAATGACATTACACTGCAAATTACGTGATTCATAGACTTTCATAATTATGTTCACGCTAACTCTCATTTAAACCAGAATGCCAAAGAACTTGCATCAAATGCTTTGGCTCTTTCAGTTTTATGCCGGCCAGCCACAGAGTTAAGTAAGATTTATGACTTGGAACTTTCACGAAAGCTAATCTGCAACCAGGAGTCTGCATGTTTGATCAGTTTAGAAACTTGTGCTTCTTCGTTTAACTGAAATGAATTTTTGTCATTTTTCTTCAATTTTCTTTACTTAACACAAATGCTCAGGAATGCTCTGAATTAACAGCAGCACTTTTTATCGAGTGATTTGAAGGATGAAGAATGAAAGAAAAATGAGAGAGAGAGAGAGAGAGAGAGAGAGAGAGAGAGAGAGAGAGAGAGTTATGATAATAATAATAATAATAATAATAATAATAATATGCTTTATTTCAGCTCAGGGCCATATACGTACATGGAATATACAAAATACAGACAGTAACATCACAATCTAGATACATGAGACCACATGATAAAAAAGCAAAAGAAAATGAGTAATCGGCACTTATCCACAAAATAGCTGAGGTAGCATAAAAGCTATTAATCATAATACTGGTAATAACAGTAGTAATATTAGTGAGAAAAAAATATGCATTGAGAGTAATAACAGTTAGTGCACGTATTATATAACTTAAATTTCAACTAGAGACCTTAGTTGGTTACAGTAGTCAGGTCCAGAGGGCTAAATACAAAAATTGAATGTAAGAAAAACTTTAACTTAATAGTAATCACAGTAATAATGAAAAATTAAAATATCAGCAATAAATGTAATAATGACAAAAACTACAGATGACATCTTGCCAATACAGAGATTAAAGTCCTTTATTAGTTAGGTACAAGGAGTTACAAAAGATTAAGATTTCTCAGACTTGTTAGTCCGTCCGAGGAGACACCGTGTGTTCCCTTATCTCAAGGAGCAGGGTTTACTGTTCATTCACAGTCCTCATTTCGTCCAGCTTTCTTTTAAATTCTTCCACACTGTTGTTGTTCTACTTTCCATCCATTATTTCTTGTCTGGCTTTCGTTTAACGTGAATAGGTTACTGCCTACTTTTGTTATGCCTTTCAGTAATTCAAATGTTTCAATTAGTTGTCTCGCAATCGTCGTGTTTCTAAGCCATACTCTTTCAGGCTCTCTAGTCGTCTTTGGCAACTATGTATTTGCCTGATGGATGGAATTAACTTTGTGGCCCTTGCTTGTTCCACTTCTAATCTATTTATGTCCTTTCTTGGTGTTGGTGAACAAAATTGTACTTCATATTCAAGATGAGGTCTTAACTATTGATGTGTAGAGCTTCAGCACTGTTTCCTTGTTTCTGTTTTGAACTACCACTTTATGTACCCCGCTAGTTTCTGTGTCTTCTTTTCAGCTTTTATGCACTGTTTTGTGGATTTTAAGTCCTTGGTAAAAATGACTCTAAGGTCCTCTTCTTCTTCACTATTTACGTCATTCCCAAGCAGCAGGGTTATTTGTTCCTATTTGTAACACTACACTTATCCAAGTTAAAAGGCATTTGCCATCATTTTAACCCCTCTTCTATTGTCATTCAATCGTTTCTTAAACTTTCCACCGTATTTGGGTCTGCTGCATTTACACCTAGTTTGGTGTCATCTGCAAATTTGGCTATCCTGCTAGTTAAGCCCACATCAAAGTCATTAATGTAAATAAAAACGAGAGAGAGAGAGAGAGAGAGAGAGAGAGAGAGAGAGAGAGAGAGAGAGAGAGAGAGAGAGAGAGAGAGAGAGAGATATGAATCAAGTATATTTCATATATCACTCTTTCAGTAATGGAATGAACACGTACAGTAGTGAAATGAAAGAGACCATATGGTAACAAAAACATTTTGTCTGGTTAAAGATTAATATCTTGAGTCTAATATTCGATACACAGACATACACACACGCATACATTCACACACACACACACACACACACACACAAATATATATATATATATATATATATATATATATATATATATATATTATATATATATATACATATATATATATATATATATATATATAGATATATATATATATATATATATATATATATATATATATATATATATATATATATATATATATATATATATATATATATATATATATATATATATATATATATATATATATATATATATATATAATATATATATATATATATATATATATATATATATATATATATATATATATATATATATATATATATTATATATATATATATATATATATATATATATATATATATATATATTATATATATATACATAATATATATATATATATATATATATATATATATATATATATATATATATATATATATATATATTATTAGAATCTACTAGCCACTTTTTATCCACATATACCACAATGCCTACTTAACTTCTCGAATTCAAAATTTGGCGATTCAAAATGGAATCATGATCTTCACGAAGGTTATAATGACTGTAAGATCATTGATGCAGCGTAACTTGTCAAGAAGAGGATTATCCTCTCAAGATTCTAACAAGATATTCTTGGAGAACTGAACGTTCTGATTTTTATTTGATTAGAAGGTTTTAGGGATCTTGACCAGAGCTTCCTAAAGCACTTTGTGAACAGCAATAAAACTTTATTGTTTCATTTCTGTTTGATTTGTCCTTCTTCCCATCTCGAGGAAATGAGTAAATACAAAAGTAAAATGATGCCTTGTTATAGGATAAAACGTTACGTATATGATTTACAAGGAATAAATCATTGGAAGTTTCATGATCCCAGAGGGCGGGAGAGTGAATGAGAACGCCGTATTCACAATAAGTATAATCCTTTTTAATAGTCTTAAACCGGCGTTTGTTTTCAATCACCGCGACTTAAGAGGATTATGTAGGTAAGGATTAAGTTATTGTGCGTGCGGAGGTCATGGAAGGATTACTCTGCAAAACACTGAAGAAATATAAAAATATATAGTTTATATATTTCTATTTCCTCAAACATATCTGACCAACATTATTCAGAAGTGTGGTAGTCGGAGTGCGTTTGAACCTAAGGCGTATAATATTTATCTTTTGTTGAAGGTGTCCTTAGGAGTTTATTCAGCCAATAGTTATTTCAGCTCAAATCCTTATAAAAGCGTTAAGGATTTTATTTTAAGAGTATAAGGACATTTGTGAAACCCTGGAAGTCCGTAACTTTATCTTAAAGGTTTTCAAATTAGATTTAAATTCTGTGAAGGAACATAATGAACAATAAACTTGATTGAAAAAGAAACCCACAAATTCAATTTGTAACTTGTTTACTTCTAAGTATTTACATTAAGTTTTACTCCACACTCGAGTACTTTCAGGCCCTTCTGTGGCCCATTCTCAAGAGATGTTTGGGATGTTAGCCTGGGTCAAGGCCCAGGCTAACATCCCAAACATCTCTTGAGAATGGGCCACAGAAGGGCCTGAAAGTACTCGAGTGTGGAGTAAAACTGAATGTAAATACTTAGAAGTAAACAAGTTACAAATTGAATTTGTGGGTTTCTTTTTCAATCTTCAGAAGAAAACTGAAAGAAGTTTTTGTTTGGTTAATAAACTTGATGTAAAAGATGAAACCCCACTAGTTAAAACAAAGTAGCAACAAGAAGTTAAAAAGTTCAAAAAAAGTGTCATAACATTTACAACAGAATAATAATATGCTTTTTATTCGAATTGGTAGTATTTTCGCTTGATTTTATTAGACTATATTATCATTTAATTTCCATCCATGTGAAATTTCTCGTAAAACTTTAATTTAGACTCTCTCTCTCTCTCTCTCTCTCTCTCTCTCTCTCTCTCTCTCTCTCTCTCTCTCTCCATGTATATATATATATATATATATATATATATATATATATATATATATATATATATATATATATATATATATATATATATATATATATATATATATATATATATATATAAATATATATATATATCTATATATATATATATATATATATATATATATATATATCTATATATATATATATATATATATATATATATATGTATATACATATATATATATATATATATATATATATATATATTATATATATATATATATATTAATATATATATATATATATATATATATATATATATATATATATATATATGTATATGTATATATTTTATATCTATCTATTTATCCATTTATTAATAAATTTATTCTTTTATTTTATCTACTAATGTTACTAATTTTTTCTTTTTATTATCATTATTTATTTATTTATTTATTCATTTATCTATATATTCATTTATGTAAAATATTACTAAATATATGGTTTTGTCAGTGAAAGTCTTACTTGCTAGTTCAAGGTCTATGTTAGTCTACCTGCAACGTCGAATATTTCATGTTAGATCCAGGAACTCAAAACTACATACAACAAATTCAGATAAAATATTCATAGGAGTTCCGAAAAAGGTTCAAGGAGAAGTATGAGAGTGCTAGAAGAACAGTTACGAAAGTCGGGAGTGAAGGGGCTGGGCTTAGAAAACTACCTTATGATTTTCTTGGTACCTAGGTAGAGGCCTCTGCTTTCCACCCTTTCCCCCTCCCCCTTCCCTCCTCCCCGGCCCCCCTTTTCTTTAAGGCTTTCGAAAACGACACTTGGCGCCTTGAACACTTGAAACTTGTGTGTATTATTTTAATGTTCTACTATTATTTCACTTTTATGTTCCATTGTTATATATCCGATTATAAAATCATTTTATGTTTTACTATTATTTATTTTATTATTGTGATTCACTATTATGTATTCTTATATTATATTTTACTATCATATGTTTTATTATTTCATTTTATGTTTCACTATTATATATCCATTACAATTTTAGCTTATGTTTTACTATTATACAACCTATTATAATCTCATTTATGTTTCACTATCATATATTCTAATGCTAATTTATGCTTCACTCTGATTATTCAGTGATGATTTTATTTTGTTTCCTTTATTCCCTTCATTATGTTAAATTCTGCTTTTGTTTTCCTCTTTCAGGAAAGATTGCACTTGGGACCTTTCCAGTTCAGGCAAGAGTTAGGAAGAGACTGACACAGGGGGCTGAAGCCAACCTAAATGCTTAGTACGGCTTTTCTTCCTCTCATGGTAAATCATTTCAACTTTTTTAGCTAAGATTTGTTAATAGATAATGGCAGCTAAACATATCTATACTTCCTCAATAAGTATATCTTAGTTTAACCAGACCACTAAGCTTATTAAATAACAACTCTCCTAGCGTTGGCCCGAAGGATTAGATTTTTGTTTACAATTGGTTGCTCAGCTACGGTTTCTACAGCTTATTGTGGGATCCGAACCACATTATATCGAGAAATGAATATCTAATCACCAGTAATAAATTCCTCTTGATTCCACTGGCCACCAGATCGATAGGCGAATACTTCCTCATTTATAGCAGGAATTTACAGAGAGCTGTATTTTATCATACCCAGCTCCTTTTTTTTTTTCCTTTTTTTTTTTTTTTTTTTATTGTTCCTTCCTACCTTGTTTCCTATTCCTGACGTCAAAATGAATTATCATCAAACAACTTTTAACTTTCATCCTTCAACCTTTCTCTTGTGTTTGCACTCGGTGAGTAAGTATTTCCTTCTTTACACCTTTTTAAATATATTTTTGTTCCGGAAGTGATCGTATAATTCAAAATAAATTCTAGATTTAAAACTTTATTTCTAATATTAACCGCCGTAATTTTTTTATATCTGAATAGAATATAGGGTGGCTGTACCAGACATGTTAACGATATGAGAGTACTTACTACACTCAACTCAGAAAGATAAAGCAACGAACGTAGATAGTTTTAGTGGAAGGATGGAAATCGTTAACTCTTATTACAGATACGTAGAAGAAAAATGAATAAATGTGTTAGGCTGAGATATAATATATGCCATTTAAAGGGTGCAACATCGAAGGTAGGAGAGTCTTTATATGGTGTTTAGAATTAGCAAGCGGGCCGAGACTAAAAGTTCAGTATGGCGTTGGAGTACCACCTCGGTGGCCGAGAGTTCGATACTCGGGCATTCCATTGATGCATCAGACATGTGTATTTCTGGTGATAAAAGTTCACTCTCGACGTGGTTCGGAAGTCACGTAAAGCCGTTGGTCCCGTTGCTGAATAACCACTGGTTCCATGGAACGTAAAAACACCATACAGACAAAGACCGTGACTTGGCTCGTTTGCATAGTATATGTATGGGGAGACATGTTGGAAACACAACCAGTACGGAGATACTACGATAAAGCGAAAAGGTAAAATGCGTCGGTGTGTTTTAAGATGATTAAGTCCCGTAAAGGACATTAATGACCTTAACTGGCAACCAAGCAAATTCTTCAGTAGCTGTTGGAAGCAAGGAGAGAGAGGTTAGGAAAGCGCTCGATAGATAGTTTAAGATTCATAAACTCCTGTTGTTTTGAAAGATCTCAACGCTGTAGTTCCTTTC
>NC_061090.1:804863-828654 GCF_015104395.2 Macrobrachium nipponense | reverse complement strand
CACATATATATATATATATATATATATATATATATATATATATATATATATATATATACTATAGTATATATACATAATGTATGTGTATGTATATATATATTATATATATATATATATATATATATATATATATATATATATTATATATATAACAGGTAAAAATTATCTGTTGCAAAAGAGTACCATCTAATAAAGTGAACCCATAAAAATGCCAAAATATAGAAAGAAAGTACTATAAGTCTGCTGTCTCTCTCTTCTGGTAGGTATTGAATGAAAAAAGTTACAGAAAAGGTGGTATTTATATCTAGAGATCCATCCATAGTTAAGCCATTTTAGGTCACTCCCACTGATAATTCCTCTTTAATCCTCTTAAGCGTTGGTTGAAAGAAGATTTTATCTATGACATCTGAATCCCACGTGCCCTTTGGGATGTTCATTACCTTGTGGTAAGTTTATGAAGGCCCTACCTGATAGCATAAAAAGATTATATATATACATACATACATATATATATATATATATATATATATATATATGAAGTAATAATAGTCCACACTTATGTAAAAATGTGTATTAAAAATACATAAAAGACGGAGCTTTCGTCTACTTGATCAGTAGACCTCATCAGCCGTACTGATATTTTTGAAAAAAGAACAAATCATTAACGGCTGTTGAGGTCTACTGATCAAGTAGACGAAAGCATCCCGTCTTTTTATGTGTTTTTTAATACACATTTTTACATAAGTGTGGACTATTATTACTTCAGATATTCCAGTCACGTATATATATATATATATATATATATATATATATATATATATATATATTATATATATATATACGTATATATATATATATATATATATATATATATATATATATATATATATATATATATATATATATATATATATAGAAGTGTGTGAATCGTAACACATACATTAGTGTTATCTAAAGTATATTATAAAGTACTTGATTTTGGCAAAAATATAGATTCTCATAATCAATATAGCTTTACCTGTACTCCTGGATTTCGCAGATTTCCATTAGAAGTTCATATATGTATGCGAAATTTAAATCGCTTCGATTTAAGCAGAAAGGCACCGGACATGAAATCAAACAATCGGCAGTTTCATGTTATCATATTCCTTTTCTTCATCTTTTCTTTTTCAACTGTAAAAATGACTCTGTCTTTATGCTGATATTTGTGCAGGGAGGTAGTTACATATACCAGAGTAGTTATTTATTCAAATGTTAGTCGAGATAAATAGCTATTTTTTTGTACGGCACAAATAAAAGATATCGCTTGTGGAACTGGGAGAAAAACAAATCTAAAATCTATAAATAAACCAGTTAGAAATATTAAAAACCAAATATCTTAAATCGTTCAACAAAATTTAGTTGATGTGTACATATGTGTGTGCATTTAGTTTATCTGTATATACAATGTGTGTGTGTATCTCTATATAAAAACTAATCACGTTGTGATTCAGGTCTGCTAATTTAAGCTTATTTTCCACTTTGATAAACAATTGGAACCGCCAAACTCGAAAATGAAACCAAAGTAACATATGAATTATTTTGGCCCCCTATAACTGGATCTGTTCGGCTTGAAGTTTAACCAACCGAAAATTTTAGGTCGGGGACAGAAAGAAACGGTATTTGTTCGGCATTTTCAAAATTTTCCGAGCTGAAAACCATACTCCGTGAAGAATGTGTAAGATTGTTCTCTCTCTCTCTCTCTCTCTCTCTCTCTCTCTCTAAATGTGGGTGTCTGTGTCCTATCTTGAAAGAGGAATAGGAAATGTGCCCATATGAGTAGGCAAGGAATTTCATCTCCTTCCTCCAAGCCGGCGAGTGGTGCGAAATCCGCATGTCAATGTCTCTCCACGGCCTGGACATATTTGCATTGGCTTTATTGCACTGGTAAGTAGGTCTGGGCTTTCTTCTTTCGTGGGCTCTTTAGTATTCTAGTTCCCTTGCAACTCGATATAAAATCCTTAGGATCATTAGCCTTGGTGGCTTCGTGAGAATAATTCTCGATATCACTTTCTTGATAGTTTCGAATAGTGCTACGCTATCATTTTCTAATACTAGTTCACGCAGACGCGTGGGCAAGCACACACACTCCCGCGTACAGATGTAGTTTTGGTACCGTTGGCAGTTCAAACTTTGGGTGGAAGATATTATTTAGAAATTTTCGCAATTGTTTGTAAAAGAGTTTTGATGGAAAACAGTTGTTTACAAAGTACTGATGGAGATACGTAATTTCTTCATGAACGTATTCCACCCGGATGTGTTGGTTTTTAGACTTGACGAACATTTTAATACCACTGTTTTTAGAAAGAGAACGTTTACTGGTCTGGGTTCTAACTTTTATAGCCACTGCTTTTTTAATTTCAAGTTAAATTCCCTGTCTACTCTCTTCCACAGAGCGTTTACTTTAACATCCGGGTGGAATACGTTTCATGAAGAAATTACGTATCTCCATCAGTACTTTGTAAACAACTGTTTTCCATCAGAACTCTTTTACAAACAATTGCGAAAATTTCTAAATAATATCTTCCACCCAAAGTTTGAACTGCCAACGTACCAAAACTACATCTGTACGCTAGTGTCCCCCTAATCTATGATAGCCATTTTTATCAAGAACTGGGATTTATTGTAAGCAAATACCTACCGGCAGTCAACTTAAAATTGATCCCATGTAACCCAATGACCATCAAGTCCTTGTTTAAATATAAAGAGAGTCTGCTTTCTTTGATGACCTCGAGAGTCATATATTTGTTTAATTGCCCCAGATGTGACCTGGGGAAGTACGTGGGCTCCACCCAGAGGTTCTTAAAGGTAAGATTAGATTCCTATCGTGGCGTTAGCTATCGTACGGGTGTCAAACTATCGAACCCCGAATTTTCCTGTATTAGAGATCATGGGAAAAAATGCAAATACAATATAAATTACAAGGATTTCAAAATCATAGGCAAAGGTCCAAACGAACACCAATTGGCAATACTCGAATCTCTTTTTATCAAACAACTGGTTCCCCAATTAAATACTCAGTCCACGTCAACTCCTTTGTACCTCTCTTGAGTTTCCGTCGGCACCAAAACGGACCCTGACAGTCACTCAGCTTTTGCCTTCAGCACTACTTGGTATGCACTGTTCCCTTCTCTTGTACCTAATTTGCATTTTGTTAAGTAATAACTTTTATCATGTTTTAAATCTGAGTCTCATTTTAATTCTGTTATTCTTTTAATTTTTTAGCTTCGAAAATGGGACACATGGTCCTGAAACGTCAGCAATAAGTACATAACTTTAAAGGATTTTGGTATCTCTCCGCCCTCCGATGATGCTTATCTGGTTTCAAGCAACCGCCTTCAACTTTAGTATATGTATATATATATATATATATATATATATATATATATATATATATATATATATATATATATATATACACACACACACACACACACACACACATATATATATTATATATATATATATATATATATATATATGTAATATATATATATATGTATATATATATATATATGTATATATATATATATTATATTATATATTATATATATATATATATATGATATATATATATTATATATATATATATATATATATATATATATATTAATATATATAATATATATATATGTGTGTGTGTGTGTGTGTGTGTGTGTGTGTGTGAATGTATGCGTGTGTGTATGTCTGTGTATCGAATATTAGACTCAAGATATTAATCTTTAACCAGACAAAATGTTTTTGTTACCATATGGTCTCTTTCATATCACTACTGTACGTGTTCATTCCATTACTGAAAGAGTGATATTTGAAATATACTTGATTCATATCTCTCTCTCTCTCTCTCTCTCTCTCTCTCTCTCTCTCTCTCTCTCTCTCTCGTTTTATTTACATTAATGACTTTGATGTGGGCTTAACTAGCAGGATAGCAAATTGGCAGATGACACCAAACTAGGTATAAATGCAGCAGACCAAATACGGTGGAAAGTTTAAGAAACGATTGAATGACAATAGAAGAGGGGTCAAAATGATGGCAAATGCTTTTTAACTTGGATAAGTGTAGTGTTACAAATAGGAACAAATAACCCTGCTGCTTGGGAATGACGTAAATAGTGTAGAAGAAGAGGACCTTAGAGTCATTTTTACTAAGGACTTAAAATCCACAAAACAGTGCATAGAAGCTGAAAAAAAGACACAGAAACTAGTGGGGTACATAAAGAGGTAGTTCAAAACAGAAACAAGGAAACAGTGCTGCAGCTCTACACATCAATAGTTAAGACCTCATCTTGAATATGAAGTACAATTTTGTTCACCAACACTAAGAAAGGACATAAATAGATTAGAAGTGGCACAAGCAAGAGCCACAAAGTTAATTCCATCCATCAGGCAAATACATAGTTGCCAAAGACGACTAGAGAGCCTGAAAGAGTATGGCTTAGAAACACGACGATTGCGAGAACAACTAATTTAAACATTTGAATTACTGAAAGGCATAACAAAAGTAGGCAGTAACCTATTCACGTTAAACGAAAGCCAGACAAGAAATAATGGATGGAAAGTAGAACAACAACAGTGTGGAAGAATTTAAAAGAAAGCTGGACGAAATGATTAGGACTGTGAATGAACAGTAAACCCTGCTCCTAGAGATAAGTGAACACACGATGTCTCCTCGGACGGACTAAGAAGTCTGAGAAATCTTAATCCTTGTAACTCCTTGTACCTAACTAATAAAGGACTTAATCTCTGTATTGGCAAGATGTCATCTGTAGTTTTTGTCATTATTACATTTATTGCTGATATTTTAATTTTTCATTATTACTGTGATTACTATCAAGTTAAAGTTTTTCTTACATTCAATTTTTGTATTTAGCCCTCTGGACCTGACTACTGTAACCAACTAAGGTCTCTAGTTGAAATTTAAGTTATATAATACGTGCACTAACTGTTATTACTCTCAATGCATATTTTTTCTCGCTAATATTACTACTGTTATTACCAGTATTATGATTACTAGCTTTTATGCTACCTCAGCTATTTTGTGGATAAGTACCGATTATTCATTTTCTTTTGCTTTTTTATCATGTTGTCTCATGTATCTAGATTGTGGTGTTACTGTCTGTATCTTGTATATTCCATGTATATGGCCCTGAGCTGAAATAAAGCATATTAGTATTATTATTGTTATTATTTTATACCTCTCTCTCTCATATCTCTCTCTCTCCTCAAATCTCTCTCTCTATCTCTCTCTCTCTCTCTTCTCTCTCTTCTCTCTCTCTCTCTCTCTCATTTTTCTTTCATTCTTCATCCTTCAAATCACTCGATAAAAAGTGCTGCTGTTAATTCAGAGCATTCCTGAGATTGTATTAAGTAAAGAAAATTGGGGAAAAATGACAAAAATTCATTTCAGTTAAACGAAGAAGCACAAGTTTCAAAACTGATCAAACATGCAGACTCCTGGTTGCAAATTAGCTTTCGTGAAAGTTCCAAGTCATAAATCTTACTTAACTCTGTGGCTGGCCGGCATAAAACTGAAAGAGCCAAAGCATTTGATGCAAGTTCTTTGGCATTATGGTTTAAAAGAGAGTTAGCGTGAACATAATTATGAAAGTCTATGAATCACGTAATTTGCAGTGTAATGCCATTTTCGTAGTCTTAAATTTTAACTACCAAGAAATAATTATTTCTTCCGCAAATGAAAAGTTTATCTTTGAAAGAATTGCGTGTTGTTATATGTACATTCGGTGTTTTTTTAAAAGGGCAGCAAACATGTTAGAACTATGAGGTTTCCCCTATATATAACTTTTTTGGATACGAACACAGTCTTCTATCAGCTTTAGACTATTCTGGGAGGTTATTATGTCCTAAGGTTTTTTTTTTTTTTTTTTTTTTTTTTTTTTTTTTTTTTTTTTTTTTTACGCAGGCCTCGAAACTAAGAGAACGAGAGGTCCCCAAGAAAGAGCTCACAAAAGCGTATAATCAGGATTCGCAAGCAAAACTTGTCATTCTGTATTTTTCACACTAGGAATAATATCAACAAAACGAAGCCTTGGGGACTATGCAGCGTCTTGTCCTAAGAGGCAGGGATAAGTTGCCCTGAATACTCAAAGGACTTAACTTACATTGACACTCTTCCTTCGCCTCCTCCTCCCCCGACCTTTTTCCCCTCTCATCCGCAATACTCTTCTTCCTTCCCTCTCCTCTCTACCTACAATTTACTCCGGTAGGAAATGGGAAGAAAAGACTATCCATCTTTATCATCTCTTCGTTGCTGTGATGCTTACATATTTTAATTCCAGTAGTTCATTTCTTAATAATATATAACGTTCTTGAGTCTAGAAAGGTTCATCGCATTTCTTTGTTGAATCAAAGCTGATTCGACCATCTGGCTTTTGAACCAACAATTGCTGATATGATTCATATGTGAAAATTCTAGGTTATTCTGTAATTATGGTTATTTATGTGGTTAGAAATCGCTGAGCTCTGTTGTCCATACCTAATTGAACGTTTATGTTTTTTAATCTATGACGGAGTGATTTACTTGTAAAACTGATGTAGAATTGGTCACAGTCGAGGCAAAGGATTTCGTATACTCATGTGTCTTTGGGGATTGGCTTTTGTTGGATGTTAATCAAAGATTTGGCTAAGGTATTTGGGTAAGTGAAAGCAAAAAGGTTAAGAGTTTCCAAGTGTCTGTTCTCATGTCTTAATCCTGTCCAGGTGCGGGATTTTTATTTTATTGTTGGGTGTCTCTTAGTCTTTTTTGAGGGGAGGGGGGGGCGTAGAAGATTATGTTAGCTTTATGGATCGCTTTCTCAATCATATGGTCAGGGTACTTTAAAGATTACTGCTGCTTGTGGATTAGTTCAATTTCATTTTTCAGGAAATCCGGGGAGCAAATCCATAAGACTCTAAGCTTAAATTGCTGGCTACGCTAAACTTGATAGAAATGTCATGATAACTAAAATAGTGAATGTATAAATGGAAAAATGCTGGTTATCTGGATAAGGAAACTTTGTATTCTGTCGTGTCTCTAGTTATCAAAACATCAACAAAAGGAATTTTGTTGCCTGTTTCCCAATCAACTTTAAATTTGATGCTGGGCACTAATGCGTTTAATATTTAAAGAAATTCGTTGAAACTGCCCCACCTATTATCCCAAAATAGGATATCATCTACATATTTCATCCATAGCACATCTTTAGGTTTTATTACATTTATTATTATAGTTTCAAAATATTCCATGTATAGATTAGCTAGAAAAGCACTTGAATGGCTACCCAAACGACACTCGAATTTTTATTTACAGAGCCAGAATGAAAAGACGTTATTAGATACAGATACTTCAAACAACTTTATTATTTCATTTAGAACTAATAGGAAATGATCTCAATAGGTGGCCTATTTTACTCTCAAAGACCATAGAACGTCCTATGCTGGTACTTTTGTGAATAGGGAATCTACATCTAAGCTTAAACTTTCCACATTTTGGTGTTTTCGTGGGTACCTATATTATTATTATTATTATATATTATATATATATATATATATATATATATATATATATATATATATATATAACTTTTTAATTTAAAGGGTTAGCTCTATATTTCATCATATCTTCGGATCCTCAACAAATATTTTGAGATGACTTAGCACGATGCCCATCAACAAACTCGCTTGGGACCATCACAGTTGATTAATTAAATTTCTTTCACAGGAGTCTGTGAAAGAAATATAGGGACAATTAGATAAAAAAATCCACTGGTAGAAATATGTAGAGTGAAGGCAGTGTTGTGGTAGTTGGAAGCCAGAGGGAGGTAGAAGTGTGGTAGAAACAGACTGCAGCAATGGCAGTTTGGAAAAATGAGACAAAACACAACCCGTACTTCGACAAAGCAAGAACATGTTTACTCCAGTGGAAAATCGAAACTTTGAACACCGGGTCATTGGGTGGTTACGATAGATTAGGATAACCAATAAGACTAATCAAGGGGTGACCCCGGAAGCAAGAAAAGCCACTCAAGAAGTAGTATGATGTGTCTTAGTAGAAGTTAAGGAGGAGCTTAACTGCATGAGTTAGGTTGAGACTCCACTTGAGGTTTCAGAGAAGCTCAGTTAGGAACTAACCTCTGGACGCAAACAATGTGTCGGTTGAAACTCTGTACCCTGTGAAAAATTGTGTGGTTGATAAGACAGTGAATTGTGTGTATTATAATAATAATTAAGATTAAACAAAGTGGTGTTTAACTTGCCAAAAGTCCAATGATAAGTATCCATGCTGGATAAATGAAAAGAATTGAATTAATCTAATTTCAGAATCTGCAAGACGTCCAGACCGTAAGTAATCTCAATATATAGCAATAAGTTCCTACGAGAGAAAAACTCAACAACAAAGCAATATAGATGAAGATTACCCCATATAACAAACTACAAGAGAAACAAATACTAACCAAGGCTACCAAGAAAAGACTGACTAATAATAAAGAGAGGAAAGAGAATAAAAAGGAAACCCGTACGTACGCAGACGCAACGTATATATATATATATATATATATATATATATATATATATATATATATATATATATATATATATCTATATATATATATATATATATGATATATAGTATATATATGTATATATATATATATATATATATCTATATATATATATATTATATATATATATATATATATATAGTATAGTATATATATATATATATATATATATATATATAATATATATATATATATATATATATATATATATATATATATATATATATATATTATATATATATATATATATATATATATACACACTTTTCAATTTAAAGGGTCAGCTCTATATTTCATCATATCTTCGGATCCTCAACGAATATTTTGAGATGAATTAGTTAGCCCGATGCCCTTCAACAAACTGGCTTGGGACCATCACAGTTGATTAATTACATGTGGTGTAATCCGAAGCGCAGGTCAACAAAGGCGTGGTGGTTATTAAAAAAAAAAAGGAAAAAAAACTTGAGCATGTCTAGGGGATTGAATCTAGGTTTTTTTTTTTTGTTTGGGAAGCAAGCTTCATAATTTTTATGTACATGAATAGCATTAATAAGTTTATGCAAATTTTTACTGGGGTAAACGTATCTTGTGTATGATATGATTCAAAATGGCTATTCTATTTTATAGATTATAGTGTGATAGATAAAAAAAATGTTACACAAAACCTTAAAATATCTGAAGTATCGTCACTAATATTCGTATAATTATAACCGGTAAGTACGTACGAATTCATATTATAATGATATATCCCCGTGTGCAAAATTAAACATATACAGTTTACAGGTTTTCGTGTATTTGAAAAAATAACTCGATTTTAAAAATGGTTTCGCTATGTATTCCGTTATATGTAAAATTTCTGTTGAATTGGTATCTTTTCTTGGAAATACTGCCATTTCTTTGACCAAGTGCCCACATATGGGTAGTAAGAAAAGTTGCAGAAGGGTAAGAAAAAAAAAAAAACAGTAATACCTCGAGATATCGTATGTGATTAGAGCACAAGTTATATGGACTGATACAACCGAACAGGAATTTATTCTTTGGTACACGAGGAAATACCTGATGGTTAGAGTGATGTACAAACCTTATGAATCCATATAATGAACCGTTGGTCAGATGCATCTGTTTCTAGAGACATTCGCTGTGATCCTAGCGGTTACATGACTGGATTAATTCCGAGTTAAGGAAACACATAACGAAATCATTATGGGTTTCGTAACCCTAAAACAGAGTAGATTTCATAAACAGCCTGAAATTAAGTTTATCCGACGAGTCAGTTAGTTGTTCCTCTATTTACGTAAAAAGACGAAGCGTAACTGTGGAATTATTTACTTCATTAATGGATAGTAACATTATCACGTAAATATAAAAAATTTTCTTTCTTTATTCTCCATGTTTTATCATCCTAAATGGAATGTTAGAAATAGAGGTATATTGAGCAGCTTTAAAGATAACACTGGCCTGCTTGATCAAATCTAATCTTCAACTCCTTGATTATGGAGAGAGACGAGGAGAGAAGAGCTACTGAATAATCTAGAAGGAGAGATGAGAGAGAGAGAGAGAGAGAGAGAGAGAGAGAGAGAGAGAGAGAGAGAGATGGAAGGCCCTCAGCGCTTCCAAACTGGGTATGCAAATAAAGGATCCGTAGAAACGCGTTAAACTTGGACGCCGGAAAGGTAAACACCCGTGAAAGGCTGAATGGGAGACATCTTGATTCATTTATGAAGAGTCCTACTGATACTGAATAGTTCAGTGGCTTAAAATAAGTTCGTCCCCTATTTCAAGGAGATGGTTTTGAAATGCAGCCTCTTCTAAGATTTACTCAACCATCTTGGGCGAGGCTAGGCTAATACATTCTTAAGAATCTCTGCATGTCACATTTTTTGGAAATGAATGGATAAAGCATACAGATTGCTAAACTCATGTTTGTCTTCTTTTGTCTACCACCTGTCTTACTTGTAGCATTATCATCATCTCTAAAGAGCAACACATTGCAGTTACCATGTGTGTACGTATATTCAATTTTTGTTCATACTGTTCAATTCTCTTTACCAGGATTCACCACGTTGACCATCATACAATTTGTATCATGAATGATACGGGGTTTGATACAATAAATCATTTAGCACTTTCGGGAGGATTCATGATCTCAACTGAATTCTTTGTTTCTTAAATATCTCATTAGCCCGGAAATTTCGGAGCAGATGGGGAAATCGTTAGGCTTGTTACAACATGGTAATACAAGTAGGTTTATGCGTTATTTGTTTCTGTGTTGTTATTACTATATATATCTAGTTTTATCCTGTATTCATACACATGCATAGATATTATGCACAAAATACTGTATGAAAATTGTTGACACAATATGAAAGGTTTGATATTTTCCTTACTAAAACAACAAAACTATCATAGGACTTCCGAGAGGCGCCAAGAATTACAGTTCGAAGATCAATAAGAATGTGTTCACCTAGTACCATATACTGATTTCCCTTCTCACTCCCTCTCACATACACCTCTCTCTCTCTCTCTCTCTCTCTCTCTCTCTCTCTCTCTCTCTACCCAACTGTAAAATATAGACTTGAGTAAGGGCATGAATATGCAAAATGAATTTCTGTTATCGAAACGGTGGAGTTGCGTGTACGCCATTTGTACTCGTAATAGCTCCGCCTACCTTCGGGTAGTATTGGAGTACGTAGTTAAACCAATAGTTTCCCATTTGCATTTAAATCCGTAACTTCGGCAAAATAGCATGAGATATTTGGTTGATAACAGTGATGCAACCTATGCAATTGCTTAAATTAATAAGTAGACGAAAACAAATTGGTCTGTAAGTCATTCATTGTCGTTAATTTCGAGTTTTATGAAAGCAAGCAGGTGACTCTAGTCTTGTAGTATTGATTTCGTTCATATTTTGATGCTGTGCGCGTGTTTTATATATATATATATATATATATGTGTGTGTGTATATATATATATATATATATATATATATATATATATATATATATATATATATATATACTTATTTATGCGTATGTTTGTTTTTCATGATAAGCCATATTCATGGAATATAAAATTATAATAATTTTTTGTTGGCATCGTAGATATTATAAATGAGGCGAAAAGACTAACAATAATGATAATAGCAACAACATCAACACATACTATCGTAAAGGTAATAACGATAAAATCGACAAGAATAAAGGAGAAAATATTCCCATTAACTTCCAGCGTTATGGCTGCTGGCTCTGGCGCTGCAGTTCCTCAAGTGATCATCAAAGTAAAGCCAGCATTGCTGTTCCTACTCTATCAATATCATAAATTTCTAGACAAGAAAGTATTGTTATATTTTCTTACCGTGGACCAAAATTACAATATTTTACAGATGATTGTTCTCCTCATTGAAAAATAATGCGTTAATTTTGTGAAGTGGCTGATGAAAGCAACACAAATTACGACGAATATTGAGAAAATTACCCTCAAAGAGCTTTAGGTCGAGGGAGGCCACCACACCTAAGTAAAAAAAAAAAAAAACAACAAGGGGATGGACATTCTATTTTTGTTTTCAGGGGCAGTGTCTCTCCAATATATCATTGCTTACTCTATCTAAAGTTTTCCGAGGATTATTTTTACTTAATTCTTGATCATTTGCATCATCATATAATTACAATTACTTCGGATTTCATTCTTCATCATTTTTTCAATTTCTCATCATTACGATGACCTAGGTCTCCTTTTAGAATTGGCTCTCTTTAGCTACTTTTACGTAATAAATGTATTATTTTTCACATAGAAGAACAATCTCTAGTATGGTTCTATGATTAAAACTATTATTTTATTTTGTACAAAGCAAAATATGAGATGACATTGCTGTTATATAAGAAGTGCAAATGATTGTATTTTGTCAGCCTTTGAGTGATGTATTATACCTATTGTGTTCTTGAAAAGTGCTATAATGAACGATTTTTTTTTTTTGAGGGGTGCGGAAGAAAGCATTCGTTATATGCCACAAGCAACTATTCAAAAGGACAGTCTCATACACTTCCACCTACTTCAGACATCCGCTGACAACTTTGGCAAACGCTTCACAGCAACCCAATAAAGGCGAAGATACAATGATAGATATATATATATATATATTATATATATATATATATATATATGTATGTATTTATATATGTATATGTATATATATATATATATATATATATATATATATATATATATATATAATACTATATATATATATATATATATATATATATATATATATATATATATATATATATATATATCTATATACATACATATACATACATACATATATATATATATATATATATATATATATATATATATATATATATATATTTATATATGGAACTAATTAAATATATATAATTTTAACACCTAAACAATGTCTAAAAGGACCATAAACCTTCACAATTACACACAAACACATACACACACATATATATAAATACGTATGCGTGTGTGTTTGTGTACGTAAGCGCACGCATGTGCGTGCATGTGTCATTGTTCTTATGTGCTTGGGAGTAAACAATGCAACAATGAATATTCTAGAAGCTAAAAGAGGTTCCTTCCTTAATTGTAAATAAAGGAAATCACTTTGATTCATTTACCGCGCTGTAAATCATCAAAGAAACTCTTATTACCCGATGAGCAGATTCGAAGACTCAGGCATAAAGACGACGAATTCTTCCATTGAAATCCCTCGATTGGCGGCGCTCGCCTCGTAATTGCCTCGATTCACTTTTGTCTCTCTGTAATTAAAGTTTTCGCTCGGGACGAAGATAATTCAATTTGAAGAAATGGCTTTCGATTAGCAAAAGAGGAAAATGTTAACTTCGTTTGAGCTCTGTAGTTTCTTTAAAACTGCTGAAATTGACATTTCATTACATATTCAAGTTCATGAACGTACAAGTACATACGCACTCACATACGTATGTTTATATGAATTATATACACACACACACTCCACCCACACACACACACACACACAGATATACATATATATATATATATATGATATATAGTATATATATATATATATAATATACACGCATATATATATATATATATATACACTCATATATATATATATATATATATTATTATATATATATATATATATATATATATATATGATTGGTAAAAATGTTCTGTAACAACAGAATTCCATCTAATAAAAGGAGCCCATAAAAACACCAAAATATAGAGAAAAAAGTACTATATTTCAGAGACTGCTGTCTCCCTCTTCAGGTAGATGAATGAGAAAAGTTTACAGAAAAGGTGTGGTATTTATACCAAGAGGTCCATCCACAAACAAGCCATTTTAAGTCACCCCCGCTGATAATCTTCCTTTAATCTTCTTAAGGGTTGGTTGAATGAAGACTTTGTCGATCGTGTCCGAAATCCATGATCCTTTTGAGATGTTCATTATCTGCCTCTCTTTTATTAAGGCCGATTCCATCATTTGACTCTTGTACCGGCAGTTGCTGCTATAAATTACACGTGACAAATTCCAGTTTATTCTATGGTTATGATCATTTATATGGTTGAAAATAGCCGAGTTCTGTTGTCCATACCTAACTGACCGTTTGTGTTGTATTAATCTCTGGGGAAGGGATTTACCTGTAAATCCGATGTAAGATTGGTCACAGTCCTGGCATGGGATTTCGTATACCCCAGAGTCCTTTGGAGATGTCTTTTGTTGGACGTTAATCAGGGATTTGGCTAAGGTGTTTGGGTAAGTAAATACAAAAGGGTTCGATTTTCCGAGGGGGTTAGTTATTCTCTTAATCGTTTCCAGGTGGGGAATTATTATTTTATTGTTGGGTGTATCTCTGGTCTTGTCTTTAGGGGGTCGGTAGAAAATTACGTTTGCTTTGTGAATTGCTTTCTCAATTATATGGTCAGGATATTTAAAGACGAAAGTTGCTTGCGAATTAGTTCAAATTCTTTTTCCAGGAATTCTGGGGAACAAATTCGTAAGGCTCTTAAGAACAAGTTACTAGCTGCACCTATCTTGATAGTAATGTCATGATAGCTAAAGTAGTGAATGTATGAAAGTGAGAACGTTGGTTTTCTGTATATGGTAAATTTGTATTCTGTCGTATCTCTGATTATTAAAACATCAAGAAAAGGAATTTTGTTGTCTGTTTCCCATTCAACTTTAAATTTGATGCTGGGCACTAATGTGTTTAATTTCGAGAGGAATTCATTGAAATTGCCCCACCTATTATCCCAAAATGTTAAATGAGGATATCATCCACGTATCTCATCCACAGCATGTTTTTGGGTTTTATTGCATTTATTACTATAGTTTCAAAGTATTCCATGTACAGATTGGCTAGAACAGGACTTAAAGGACTACCCATATTACACCCGAATTTTTGCTTGTAGAATGATTCCCCGAATGAAAAAACGTTATTAGATGCACATAATTCAACTAGCTTTATTATTTTGTCAAGCGCCAATGGAAATGATCTGAATAGGGGGATAATTTTACCCTTAAAACTGAAGAACGTCCTGTACTGGTACTTTAGTGAACAGGGAATCTACGTCAAGGCTTAAAAGTTTTATGTTGTGAAGTGGTATATGTGCTTCTCTGAATTTGTGACAAAAATCTTCCGAATGTTTAATGTGACTGGGAGAAAAAGTGCCTAAAAAGGGGAAAGGAGGCCAGCTAACCATTTAGAAATTTTGTAATTGAAAGCACCGGCACATGAAACGATGGGTCTGAATGGAAGATTGTCTTTTGTGAGTTTTGGGAAGGCCATAAAAATAGGGTAATTAGATAATTACTTTAAATTTCTCTAATAGTTCAATACTCTTTTTGTCTTTGCCAATTAATCTTCCTTTCCGAAAAAATTCTGTGGGAACGTTTTGGAGGGGATTTTTCGTCAGTTTTTCGTATTGTGTTTGTCGCTAAGGAGCTGGTTGATTTTGTCAAGGTAGAAGTCTTTGTCCATTATTACGATTTTGCCGTCTTTGTCGGATCTACTTATTATAACATCTAACTTTTTTAGCGAGTGGATGGCTATCATGAATCTGCGGGGAACAGGATATTTCTTATGTAAGTCAGTTAAAGCATTTAGTAACACTCCTTTTAAACATATCTCTTCACGGTTGTAGTTTTTGTCAGATATGAATTTATCAAAAGCCACTATGAAGTCTAGGTTGTTTTTGCGGTCTGGCATAAGGGCAAAGGATAAGCCTAAATTTAAAACTAAATGTTGATTTATATTAAGGGGGTGTTAGATAAGTTTAAAACTTTGTCTTGTTGCTCAAGATTATTCCATGCACTATTGTCTATTAGGTTATTTAACTTGCGTAGAAGTCTGTTGGAATGAGTCACGCTATTATAGGCAGCAATGTCGGAACAGAATGAAAATCATATACCTGTCTATGTGGTCCGTAGTGAGGAGGCGAAGATTAGACTGGGTTCCATATATCACTCTGCGTAGTACGAAGATGTCGTTTTTCGTATCGGTGATTCTTTCCTCCAGGAAAATCTTGTGTGAGAGAGGGAAGGGGTCCGATTGCAGAGTCCATCTCCCGAATCCGTACATTTTTGGTAGTACGGATTCGGGAGATGGACTCTGCAATCGGACCCCTTCCCTCTCTCACACAAGATTTTCCTGGAGGAAAGAATCACCGATACGAAAAACGACATCTTCGTACTACGCAGAGTGATATATGGAACCCAGTCTAATCTTCGCCTCCTCACTACGGACCACATATACAGGTATCTGATTTCATTCTGTTCCGACATTGCTGCCTATAATAGCGTGACTCATTCCAACAGACTTCTTCACAAGTTAAATAACCTAATAGACAATAGTGCATGGAATAATCCTTGAGCAACAAGACAAAGTTTTAAACTTATCTAACACCCCCCTTAATATAAATCAACATTTAGTTTTAAAATTTAAATTTAGGCTTATCCTTTGCCCTTATGCCAGACCGCAAAAACAACCTAGACTTCATAGTGGCTTTTGATAAATTCATATCTGACAAAAACTACAACCGTGAAGAGATATGTTTAAAAGGAGTGTTACTAAATGCTTTAACTGACTTACATAAGAAATATCCTGTTCCCCGCAGATTCATGATAGCCATCCACTCGCTAAAAAAGTTAGATGTTATAATAAGTAGATCCGACAAAGACGGCAAAATCGTAATAATGGACAAAGACTTCTACCTTGACAAAATCAACCAGCTCCTTAGCGACACAAACACATACGAAAAACTGACGAAAAATCCCCTCCAAAACGTTCCCACAGAATTTTTTCGGAAAGTAAGATTAATTGGCAAAGACAAAAAGAGTATTGAAACTATTAGAGAAATTTAAAGTAATTAATCCTAATTACCCTACTTTTATGGCCTTCCCAAAACTCACAAAGACAATCTTCTTCCATTCAGACCCATCGTTTCATGTGCCGGTGCTTTCAATTACAAATTTCTAAATGGATAGCTGGCCTCCTTTTCCCCCTTTTTTAGGCACTTTTTCTCCCAGTCACATTAAACATTCGGAAGATTTTTGTCACAAATTCAGAGAAGCACATATACACTTCACAACATAAAACTTTTAAGCCTTGACGTAGATTCCCTGTTCACTAAAGTACCAGTACAGGACGTTCTTCAGTTTTTAAGGGTAAAATTATCTCCCTATTCAGATCATTTCCCATTGCGCTTGACAAAATAATAAAGCTAGTTGAATTATGTGCATATAATAACGTATTTTCATTCGGGGAATCATTCTACAAGCAAAAATTCGGGTGTAGTATGGGGTAGTCCTTTAAGTCCTGTTCTAGCCAACTCTGTACATGGAATACTTTGAAACTATAGTAATAAATGCAATAAAACCCAAAAACATGCTGTGGATGAGATACGTGGATGATATCCTAACATTTTGGGATAGTAGGTGGGGCAATTTTAATGAATTCCTCTCGAAATTAAACACATTAGTGCCCAGCATCAAATTTAAAGTTGAATGGGAAACAGACAACAAAATTCCTTTTCTTGATGTTTTAATAATCAGAGATACGACAGAATACAAATTTACCATATACAGAAAACCAACGTTCTCACTTTCATACATTCACTACTTTAGCTATCATGACATTACTATCAAGATAGGTGCAGCTAGTAACTTGTTCTTAAGAGCCTTACGAATTTGTTCCCAGAATTCCTGGAAAAAGAATTTGAACTAATTCGCAAGCAACTTTCGTCTTTAAAATATCCTGACCATATAATTGAGAAAGCAATTCACAAAGCAAACGTAATTTTCTACCGACCCCCTAAAGACAAGACCAGAGATACACCCAACAATAAAATAATAATTCCCCACCTGGACACGATTAAGAGAATAACCAACCCCCTCGGAAAATCGAACCCTTTTGTATTTACTTACCCAAACACTTTAGCCAAATCCCTGATTAAACGTCCAACAAAAGACGTCTCCAGGACTCTGGGGTATACGAAATCCCATGCCAGGACTGTGACCAATCTTACATCGGATTTACAGTAAATCCCTTCCCAGAGATTAATACAACACAAACGGTCAGTTAGGTATGGACAACAGAACTCGGCTATTTTCAACCATGTAAATGATCATAACCATAGAATAAACTGGAATTTGTTTTCACATATAAATGATCATAAACCTAAGAATAAACTGAAAATTTGTCACATGTAATTTATAGCAGCACTGCCGGTACAAGAGTCAAATGATGGAATCGGCCTTAATAAAAGAGAGGCAGGTAATGAACAAGTCTAAAGAATACCAGGTCAGACCGTCTCAGCGTACTGCGCATATTTGTGACGTTACTGGTAGTGGCCATAAAAGAAAACCAAGAAAACAATAAAATGAAGGGTCACTATGGGAATTGTTTGCCCACACCCATTCCCTCTCTCTCTCTGTCACGACCTTGGGTGAGAAAGGTCCCCGTTAATCTTCAGGTACTGCTGAATTAAAGGATTGAATCCGGTCTAAGAGAGCTTCTTTGTTCTTCACTCTGGTAAAGTCAAATACTGACTGAAGCATTTTTTACCTGAACCTCGGCAGATGCAGCCTCGTGACGTCATGCGCGCGAGATTGTCCTTATTTTGGTCGGAAGCGGTCTGACCTGGTATTCTTTTAGACCTTGGTAGACATCTCAAAAGGAGCATGGATTTCGGACACGATCGACAAAGTCTTCATTCAACCAACCCTTAAGAAGATTAAAGGAAGATTATCAGCGGGGGTGACTTAAAATGGCTTGTTTGTGGATGGACCTCTTGGTATAAATACCACCTTTTCTGTAAACTTTGTTTCTCATTCATCTACCTGAAGAGGGAGACAGCATCTCTGAAATATAGTACTTTTTTTCTCTATATTTTGGTGTTTTTTATGGGCTCCTTTTATTAGATATATATATATATATACATACATATATATATATATATATATATATATATATATATTATATATATATATATATATATACACACCATCATATATATATCTATATATATATATATATATATATATATATATATATATATATATATACATATATATATATATATACATATATATATATATATATATATATATATTATATATAATATATATATATATATATATATATATATATATATATATATAATATATATATAGTATATACATATATTTTTGTTTATCTATATATATATATAATATATATATATAGTATATATATTATATATCTATATATATATATATTATATATATATATCATTATATATATGTATATATGGAAGATTGGGGCATCTAGAAACAGCGGCAGATTCAGTAGGGAATAAAACAGCAAACAGACATCGTAGCATTTTAAACTTATTGGCCAAATTTTCGAGACTACATGTCTCATCATCAGGGCTGTAAAATACAATGAATAAAAATTAAAAAGACTCAGTTAAAAAAATCACAAAGTCTATCTATATATATATATATATATATATATATATATATATATATATATATATATATATATATATATATACATACATATATTCATATATATATATGCATATGTTTATATATATATATATATATATATATATATATATATATATATATATATATATATATATATATATAATGAAAGCCAGGTATACTCTTCTACGTATATACCTGTGTTTGTCTTTCATGTAAAATCAGATCTATCTTTCAAACAAACACTAACGATGCTTCCAAGGAACAGGGATAGATTTTCTAATGGAATAAAATTAAATACCTTCAGGATATGATCACAACCAAATCAAAGTCATCTTAAAAAAAAAATGGGAGCTATTGCTAGAAGATTAGAAACTTCAAAATCCAACATCAATTAAGTCTTTATCATTATGTTAAATATTGCGTGCGTTCGATATTACTAAATCTGACAGAAACCCATTAATAAAATTAATAAATATGTTTGATTTTAAATCACGAAAAGGTAAAAACGTGATGATTATATGAACAAAGTTACAGCCAGCCACGAAGGAAGGAGAGAAACGATGAGATGGTAAGTATTTTCGTCTTAATACTAATGCATGGTCACTTCAACATATATATATATATATATATATATATATATATATATATATATATGTATATATATATATATATATATATACAAATATATATATTTATACATATTATATATAAATATATATATATATATATATAATATATCGTATATATATATATATATATATATATATATATATATAAAATATATATATATATATATATATATATATAATCTTATATATATATATATATATATATATCTATATATATATATATTACACTATACCAGCTATGGGTTCCATGAATTCTTTCGCAATAAAATGTCAGTTTGAATTCTTGGGAAAGAGAGATTGTCTTCCCCGTTTCAATCAATTTTTCTCTTGGCTAAGATTTGTGAAATTTAATCATGAAGGGAGTAAATTCACGCAAATCTAATAACAAAAATAACTCATCCTCAAATAACTGCCATCTTAAATGGGCATAGTGTAATAGTTCCTGGGCATGAATCGGCCTTTGTAAAATTATTGATAAAAAGTTATTATTGCTATATGTTATTGGTAATATTAATCATAATGATGTTAAAGATAATACAGAAATAATAATTTCTATCAATATCATGGGAGGTAATACAAGACGGGAGCGAATACTGTTCCAGGGATGGTGCCTATATATAGGGAACATATTTCACTCTCAAATCCCACGCGCCCTCTAAGATAAATAAAAAAAGAGAAAAAAGTTCCACGCTCATGGAATTTAAATTCCTTTCTTCAGAGGGGATCATAATTACATCAGAACGAAGGGAAATGAATTTGTTGCCCTCATAAATCTCCTAAGTTTACGGTCAAAAGGGGAGAAAATAGGAATGTAAAACAGAAATGTAAAATGTATTCATTTACCATTTTCATCCTCACATTACAGTGCAATGAGAACATCTCAGATTGCAGTTGGTTGGGACGACGTCATTTCTCTAACAAAATGTTTCAGTGATGAAATTATACCCCTCATTATGTGCAAAGCAAGTTTAGACTGTTTCAACACAATAACAAAATTCGTATCTAAATCAACAAAGTACAACTAGCATATATTCAAATAAACCCGGAATAACACCAGTAAAAAAACTAAGCTCAACACCGAATTTTTTAGCCTGCATAAAAAACAATACGAAAGTAGATATAAAATACTTGAAAGTCATAATACACTGACCTACAATATAAAATAAGGAAATGTGGTGTTTTACGGACCGTATCCCGGGAGCGACTCGGTCCTGAAGCTGTAATTCCAAGCAAAGTAGACTATTCATTGAGAACCAGCCTTATTGTGAAGGCAAAACTACGAATAATCGTAAATTACAGAAGAAATTACACAACATCTGGCTCTGCATTTATATGTGCATTTAAGGAATAAAAAACTGCATATTGTAGTACATTCAATGGAATGAAAATACTGTGCATTACATTGTCAATAGGTGTATGCCATCATGAAGGTACCACAGTCTATGAAAGATTATTCTAAGCGTTTTGTGTTTTATATTTCAACGAATTATTTATATAACGGTTAACGCGATTTCCATAGTGGTATTCGCATTTCTTAATGAAATTTTTAACTATAGACGTAACTAAGGTTTTTATACTATCTGATAACTATCTACCTCACACACATATATATAACGTATATATATATATATATATATATATATATATATATATATATATATATTATATATATATACATACATATATATGTATATATATATATATATATATATATATATATATATATTATATATATACTATATATATATATATATTATATACATATATATATATATATATATATATATATATATATATATATATATATATATATATATATTATATTTATTTTCGTTAAAAGCAATTGCTTTAGTGGCATCATAAGTTTCTTGCAGGTATCTTCATACCGACGAAGTTTTTTCCGATTCTCGTTCGTCAATTTCTGGTGAAATATACGCAGACTTCCTTCTTCCATTTATTGAATTTGTCTCGAAAGGAGGGGGGGACAATGTTTTTTCCGGACCTTATGGCATTATCAAGCGACTACTGACTTAACAATCTGACCTTTCGGCCTATTTATCTCATCGTGTGGGAGGTATGACCTCGAGGTATGGGTACTGGTTAGTCTAGGGATTAACAGCTTAAGGGCGTTGTTTTAGTTACAAAGAATATAAGGACTATGTACTGCGACAATAAGAGTGAAAGTTTAAACAGTGGTTAAATAAATATTCAAAATACAATGCCATGTGCTAGAGTTTCCTTAAATGTATGTTTAAAATTTAATATGTTACATGTTGGCTTTAGATAAAAATTACAAAAATTACATACAGGAATGAAAATGAATATAGAAATCTAAATACGGGAGTACAAATATATGTATATATTTATAGCATGCATAAAGGTACAAGAGATAATTTCTGTTTATACATAAATGTGTATGATTTAAATTTGATAGTGTGTGTGTGTGTGTGTGTGGTGTGTGTGTGTATGTCCAAAATGGTCTACGTTGGTTAACGGTTGCTGATTCGTGTTGGGCGGGGTCTCAGCGACCTGAGTAAGGATGTTACTTGACTTTCGCTGACGCCTGGGTCTTCTCATGCCTCCAAGGGGCGCGATGTTCTCGTGGATTGGGCGCGCTGTCTGGTCCCTGTTGGCTTGGGTATTCCTTCTCCTGCTGGAGGGGAGTATATGTCGATTCTTGTTGGGACGTTTCAAGGTCGGCTTCTGAATAGCGATGCCTCACTGCTTCCGTTATTAAGAGGCGACCGTAGTTGTCTTCTCTGTGTACGACCTGGGTGCCTTCTATGAGCTCTTGTAGAGATGGCTTCCTGTCGTGAACATCTATGTAATGTTTGATGGATGGGCCCCTTGATTTCTATGAGCCAGCAGACGTCTCCGAAGGGTCGTTGTAGTGTGCCCGATGTAGTTTTGGCTGTGAGGTTTACACACCTCCTCTGGACAAGTAAATTTGTAAACTACATTCGTGCACATCTCCTTCGGTCCCCCCGGAGCGGTGCTGTTCTTCATTATTAAGGCTGCTACAAGGTTGGGCTTACTATATATCCTGAGGCTTATTTTATGGTAAGGGGCTTTTGGGGTTACGCCTCTGTTTATTATCCCGCGTAGTGTGCAGCAATCCTCCTGTATGCAGACCCATAATGTACACGATGGTAAATAATCCAAGTTTTCCTCGTTTTTCGCCATGGTGTTGGGTTGGTAAAATTCGTCCATTTTCTTTTTTATTGCTGCTTCGATAATTTGATCTGCATACCCGTTGTTTGTCAGCAGTTGGCGAATTCGTCGAGTTCGTTATGTATATCTTTCCATGATGAGCTGTGTGTGAAGGTTCTGTTGACATACGCACTCACGACAGACTTTTTTATATGCGTCCGGGCACTCCCGCGTGCGTTCAAGCAACGGCCACGCGTTCGTTGCTTTCGTATAAAACGGTCGTCTTAAACAAATGTCCTTCTTGTTGTTTTACCAGGACATCAAGAAATGGCAAAGTCTTCTGCTGGCTGTGCTCTGTGGTGAAGTTGAGCATGAGTTTCTTTTCAGAGCATCTGAAAAGAAACTCAGTGCTCAACTTCACCCACAGAGCACAG
>NC_061090.1:802637-804363 GCF_015104395.2 Macrobrachium nipponense | reverse complement strand
CCTCTGCTCTGTTTGGGGGGTGTTATTCCTCTCATTCCAGATGTTGACCAATCTTCTTCTATATCCTCTCTGCGTAGGGTTGCTTCTGATGTAGCATCTCCATATTTCCTTATTTTCTTATTGTGTCCATTTCTTCCTTTTTGCTTCTGTAGCTCCAATCTCAGGATGTTGATTACTGTCGTTGTGGTGGTCAGTTTGCTGGATGACGACCTCCAGGTACCTGACTGCCCGTCTTCCCCTTCAATTAGGTTAAATACCTGGTTGCCGGACGAAGCTCCTCTGTTGACAGAGGTTCCATTTACGTCGTTGTCGTTATTCCTTCATATCTTTCCATCATTGCTGAGTTTTTGCTATTTAACCCTACCCCATCAGGGATAGGTACTCATTTACAGCTGAGTAGACTGAGGAAATTATGGTAAAGATCCTTTCCCAAGGAAATCAACGCCGAGGAGAGCGGTCACCCATCCAATGACTAACCAGCTCCAATGTTGCTTAACTTATCTTAAGTCCATTGACGACCTAACCCACTCCTCCACGGCGCCACATTATTATTATTATTATTATTATTATTATTATTATTATTATTATTATTATTATTATTATTTTTTTTTTTTTTTTTTGTTTTTTTGCTCTATCCACAGTCCTCCAATTCGACTGGTTGGATATATAGTGTGGGGTTCCGGGTTCCATCCTGCCTCCTTAGGAGTCCATCACTTTTCTTACTATGTGTGCCGTTTTCTAGGATCACACTCTTCTGCATGAGTCCTGGAGCTAACTTCAGCCTCTAGTTTTCTAGATTCCTTTTCAGGGATCTTGGGATCGTGCTAGTGCTCCTATGATTATGGGTACGATTTCCACTGCATATCCATATCCTTCTTATTTCTATTTTCAGATCTTGATACTTATCCATTTTTTCCCTCTCTTTCTCTTCTTCAACTCTGGTGTCCCATGGTATTGCGACATCAATCAGTGATACTTTCTTCTTGACTTTGTCAATCAACGTCACGTCTAGTCTGTTTGCACGTATCACCCTATCCGTTCTGATACCATAGTCCCAGAGGATCTTGCCTGATCGTTTTCTATCATTGTCCTTCAGGTTGGTGTTCGTACCACTTATTACTGCCAAGGTAGCTGATGTTTCTTGCACAGGCTTCAGTGGAGGGCTTTGCCACTGAATCATGCCTCTTTTTGTGTACTGGTTCTGTGCAACTGCCGGGCATTCACTTGCTATGTGGTTTATGGTTTCATTTTTCGTATTGCACTTCCTACATATGGGAGAGATGTTATTTCCGTCTATCGTACTTTGAACATATCTGGTTCTTAGGGCCTGATCTGTGCCGCTGTTATCATTCCTTCAGTTTCCTTCTTTAGCTCTCCCCTCTGTAGCCATTGCCAATTGTCATCGCTGGCTAGTTCTTTAGTCTGTGTCATGTATTGTCCGTGCATTGGTTTGTTGTGGCCAGTCCTCTGTTCTTTCTGTCTTTCTCCTGTCTCTGTATATTTCTGTGTCTTCGTCTACTTTTATTAGTCCTTCTTCCCATGCACTCTTTAGCCACTCGTCTTCACTGGTTTTCAGATATTACCCCAGTGCTCTGTTTTCGATGTTGACGCAGTCCTCTATACTTAGTAGTCCTCCCTCCCTTCCTTTCCTTTCTTTGTGTTATGTAGTCTGTCCGTATTTGCTCTTGGGTGTAGTGCTTTGTGTATTGTCATTTGTTTCCTGGTT
>NC_061090.1:790137-795137 GCF_015104395.2 Macrobrachium nipponense | reverse complement strand
TGTGAAGAAGTTATCAACAAGAGAGAGAGAGAGAGAGAGAGAGAGAGAGAGAGAGAGAGAGAGAGAGAGAGAGAGAGAGAGAGAGCGAGAGAGGGAGAGAATTGGATTAACTAATCAGTAGTATTTATTCCTTTCTTTTCTCCTTGAAAAAACAACCATATCCTTTTTGCTACGGATTCCATTATTACAATGGAGACAGAGAGAGAGAGAGAGAGAGTTTTATCCGAGGCTGATGAAACATTTCTTAAGTTGGACATCAGCTATTAAAGATGTAATTGTTTTTAACAAATATTTTTTTTTTTTTTATTTGAGCAAATGTCTCCCATCACATTTCATTTCTCATTTCTTCCAAATGGTGGTCTAGATTAAGTCAGCTTTCTACCGGCACGGGCTCTTGCTTCCAAGTTGATCAATCAAGTCTGAATTCCAGCTCTGAAGGAAAATGATGAAGACGATAATCATTTTCAGAATGACATCAAGGTTCTGCTCGAAACGTTTCCTCTCTCACTTCTCCGGATTTTCCATCTTTGAAGCATTTCACTTTTATTCAGACTCCAGCCCTCCTGCTGGCGGCTGACTTGAGCGAGCTTTTTTTTAATGACACTGAGAGCGCAAGCTTTCCATCCACCCCATCAGTCTTTCTTATACGGACCGCATCTTCCCCCAATAAAATATTTTCCTCTCCCACGTAGTCTCCAAACTTTCCTCTCTTCTGTCCCCAGTTTTGCTCTCACTTTTCACTTAAGGTTTTGCTGCGAATCTTACAACTCCGATTTATGAACCTCAAATGCTGCGTTTAGAGAACTCTTAAATTTAATTCTTTATAAATCTTTTCCAAGTTCACTTACCATTCTTTTCTGTTACGTTTCTATGTGCATTTTCCTTTATAATTCCATTTTGTTGACTTTTTTCCTAGTACCTATCATTTAATCACTTCATTAAAGATATTATGCACTTGAAACGGAATGCAAAAAGAAATAGTTTCCACAATATACAACAATTGCTACAAGCGCCTCAGTGGCGTGATCGGTATGGTCTTGGCCTGCCACCTCGGTGGCAGCGAGTTCGATTTCTCGGGTATTCCACTGAGGGGTTAGGGATATGTATTTCTTAGTGATAGAAGTTCACTCTCGACGTGGTTCGGAAGGCACGTAAAGACGTTGGTCCCGTTGCTGAATAAATGGTTCCATGCAACGTAAAAATACCATACAAACAAACAAACAAGAAAACAACAATTGCTACAGACCGTAAATGAAAGCAATTATTTACCCATACAAGGAACAGTTGGACGTACCATCTGATGTCATCCTCCTAATCGTGTAAATAAAATGAATTCCCATTAGCCCAACTACGTTATAGATGATTACCAGTATCTCCTGTGCAAAAAAAAAAAAAAAAAAAAAAGGCGTTTGGCCAGCAAGTCCACCCTTAAAGAATTATTGAGACTCGCCAATGCTGTCTGCCAGGAAATAGGTTTCTAAAGAGAGAGAGAGAGAGAGAGAGAGAGAGAGAGAGAGAGAGAGAGAGAGAGAGACTATGGAAGTTCTTGTTTATCTCTAAGTTATAATTCAATTTCTTGCATCAAAAACAGTCTGAAATAATATGGCGTGTGAATAGCAAAAGCTTTATTATATGACGTATAACCTTTTCCGTGACTTTTCCATCTTTTTCAGAAGACAACTGTACCTGTTTCCCTACGATATTATTTCCATATGAACGATTAACTTCACTGCGAGATTCATTTACCATTAAAACGTTCGCAGAGGCGCTGGCTGTGAAAATGTCAACAATACAATACGTATTTTTCCAAGCTAGTGTTTTGGAGATTAAGTTGAACCGTTTTCTCTCGCTGTTGTCGAGACTAAATACTTTACCAAAAATTAATTTGCATGATCGAAATTTTAAAGAACCATAAGAGGAAACACTTCCCTTCCTCCCCTTTGTGTCTCTTTCAATGGAACTTTCAACGTGAATTAAACATCTAGAATATATTTCTTTCATTTGCATCAACCTCTTCCCCAGTAGAGCCGTTGTGAATAATAATATTATTGTTTATACGAACGCTAAACTGATCGTTGTTGCTTCGAAAAAAATCTCAAAATTCTCATTCAAATTAAAGTCTATTTTTGGCTTTAAATAAGGAAGGCAGAGGTACAATTAAATGGTATTTCTCCTTATTTCTCTTTTGTTATTGTTCATTTCGATATAGCTGATTTATTAAGTAGCAAATAACCACAAAAAGGTTCCTTTTTCGTTGCAGTTTTATTCACTTTGCAGTTCCATAATCATTTAAACTTGTATAAATTTTGATGAAGAAAATATACTATTATGTTATATAGATTACAATAATTGTAATCATAAATGGTTTTGCCTATATTCATTATAATCTGTTGCCATGTTACTTACTTTTCAAATTGTGAATTTGAGTTTACAATCTACCATTAAATGTCAAAAGAGCCACCCTTTCCACCCCGAGGAAGAGAAAGGCAGAGCTAGGTTTCAACATCTGAACAATTGGGGCGTCTCTGCTATATCTCAGTCAGGAGATAGAATTTGATATAATTGGTACAGGGTTGTATCTCTAAGACTTCTTTACACATTTGAAATTTATTGGTTTCTACGTAAACTGCACCGTTTCGGAGTCAGAGGCATTCCATGAAATTGTGAATCTCGGCCAATATATTCTTGTAATCTCTCGGTTTTTGCATTTCCTGAATTTTGATTTTCACTTTGTGATTTCCACTCGAGAGATCAGGAGAGCAATCCGGTGGAATAACTTTCGATGTCTCCAATAGGAATAGGAATGGGTCTGCACAAGAATAACTGCCATCAATTGAGTCCCTGTTCTGTGAGCTAAAGCCTCAATAAAATAGGATATTCAAGATAATCTTGACGCATTTCTCGCTTCAGTCAAAGGGAAGCAAAGACTCAAGTTCAGCCACATTTATTTTAAAAAACAAACAAATCGTTTTCTCCTCATATTTTTTATCGGTCTATATGGCTATACTTTTATTAATGGGAGAAGCATCTTACCCATATAACGATGTTGAACGATGAGTGTAAAAATATTTTATAAAAGGAAGGACTCATTTTCATAAACACAATTTAACATTTACTGTACATATTCGTCCACAGATACATAAAAGCTTGGTATTTCGTAGATCGTACACAACATTACTTTCCTGTGTAACTAAAACTAGGAAATTTAAAAACGCGAAAGGGAAATCTTTAGCTTGGAAGTCTCCCAGTGAAAACTGTGTTGACAATGAAACCGAGTTTATGCTCCAAGGAGTAGTTCTAACGTCATTCGAGTGTAAGCTCAAGGTTAAACGAGGTCATGTCAAAAAGTTAGACTTTTATTATGGTTTCTCTAGTATTAGTTTTCTTTTTCGTTCAATTTTAGAATGAGGGAGATGAGACGTATGTCAGAGCAATTAAAAACAAAAAGGATTATTAGATATATATAGTAGATTCACATCTAAGCCAGTCCCTTCCGACATTCCTGATTGACTGTTGATAAAGCCAATCACAGGGCTGGAAACTCTCAGTCTCGAGAGAGTTCACATAGGCAGGATGTCTGTTCCATCTCTCCTGAAAGACGTATCCCTCAGGAGACGTAGAACATACATCCTGCCTGGCATTGGCTTATCAACAGCCAATCAGGAGCGTCGTAAGGGATGGGTCTAGACATTAGATGCACGGGTGATGTGAATCTACTATAGTGATGGTAGTGATAGCCGTGAATTAGATTAACGTTTCGTTTAAATACCGTTCGAGCAAAAAAATAAAAAATTATGAATAACGACGAGGAAATATGAAGCGACAAGATTTCCAGGCTCCCTCGTCCAGAAAGGGCACATAAAGCTTCCATAATCCAGATCCATTAAAATTGATGCAGCGGATGACGGATGATGCAAGAGCGGAGGCGAGAGCGCTTTTGACACAGGGAGAAGAAGGGTTGAGAGTTTTAGCAAATTTTGCTCCTGAAAACCACTTAGGTATGACCGATAAAAATCACAGATATCCAAACAGTAGTTAGAAAGGATGTAAGTCTGATTCCATTTAAGCTTTGGGAAGGAAATTCTTGGATTAAAACGAGAGGAAAGGAAAGGAAATAAGTCTTGAAAGATAATATGTTCTTGTAAATATACGACTTTTTATCGCCATACGTAGCATGGTTTAACTTAAGTTACTACAGTAATTATCATAGTAAGTCTACTGCCACTCAGATTTTAGCTACAACAATGATAGCTACATAATTCACTGGTTTGGTTATTTAAGGCAAACTGAATTTCAAACCCCTACATTCTCGTCGAGACTAGAAACATAGGTCGTCCAGTTGTGAACACGACAAGGTACACCGCTAGGGATAGATAGAAAGGTGAAAAGTCGACATCATGATAATCTTTGCAGGAAATACTTTTATCCGTTCCGTTGGTGTTTTAGCATGTAATATCTCCACACCTTAAACTTGTGATTTTTTCTCTGGGACAGCTAATCAACAAATTGTCATGCAGGTAAGTAAACGTCCTAATTTTTGTCACTCACAGGCTCTGCTGTAAAATATCAAATGCCAAAATCTCTTTATTTATTTTTCCGAATAAATCCGCAGTCACTCCAGCGAGGTTAAACAAACGGAAACAGAGCACTATACCAAGGGCAATATCCGCGAGGACGACAACACAAGAGTGAAGAAAAAATCATCATTCTTTCTCCGTCCTTCATTTTTGAAAGCCAAGGTATTTTTTTTCTTATCTCAGATGAGGAAATATTTTAATATTTGCGGCGATAAGCAGAATATTAATGGTTTCTCCAACAAATTTATGATTCGGTGCTAGGATATTCACAAAATAAATATATATATATATATATATATATATATATATATATATATATATATATATATATATATATATATATATATATATATATATATATATATATATAATATATGTATATATATAAAATGTACGGCGTGTGGATTGACAAGGGCTTTTTAT
>NC_061090.1:760137-787637 GCF_015104395.2 Macrobrachium nipponense | reverse complement strand
CAAAAGATGAAAGCGGTGAAATATATTGTAATTCCGTAATAATCTACTTCGTTGTTTTTTCGCATTTTCAAAACTTTTTCGAAAATATGAATACGATTTTCGTAGTGATTCATTAAAGTCGTACAACCTGGATGTTGGCGAACTAGTTTTCTTTTCTAAATTGTTCTTCGAAATATTTTGTCATTCATAAGCCCCTTGTAATATATATGAGGGATATTGCTATGGAAAATGTGATCTACTTTTTTTTATCAGTTAAACAGTATTATACGAGGGGCTGGAATAAAGTTAGCAGTTTTTAGCACACGTAACTGGAGAATGCTGTTTAATGGAACAAAACAGAAAGATCAAAGAAACAAATATTTTCAGCAATAATATTTTGATGCTTCGCGAGTGGGGGTAGGTTTGTAATTGTTTTTTTTTTTGTTGTTTCGTATTTAAAATAAAATTTTTGTATGGACACTGGCAGCCAAATAATTCAATTGGACAGGATAAAAGACTCATTTTAAGTTACTGAAAATGTAGAATAATCATCGGTTTATATTTCTTGAAGATGATTCGAAGCTAGTAAAGGTTTCATGTTTCTTAATGAAACACATGTATAGCTTCTCATTTGTATAATCTTCTCTGGGCTATCTTCAAATATCGGTTTTGTGGGGTTTTTCTGTTTTTTTTCCTTTTAATCTTGGACACTGATCCTATGGTACAATACCAGAAATTGCCTTCAGTAGCATCTATAAAATTCTTACAGAAAATCTTTCATAGCACGGAATCGTTCTTACTTCTAATAGTTTCTAGTAAATGATTACAGAAACTCCTTCATCTCCTACGAGAACATCACTGTATGCCTCGTCCTTACTCTATTATCGAAATCCTATATTTCTTCTGCCGGATGAAAATACAAGTAAAAAATCTCCTCTACCGATATGTGCGCGCCTAAATATCGAACTTGACTAGAGGAATCATCGATAAATCATACGGTGAAATCACCTTTCATAAAACGAATGTTTAACTATGGTATTTCTTGTAGCTATTCTTGTTTTCCAGGAATCTTGTCAAGGGAGGATTAACGAAAGGGAAGTCATTCAGGCTCCCCGTTGTTTTCATAGATATTTTTTTTTCTAATAAAGCATCTATCAAATCATACACACGATATTTCTTTTAGGCTTTAAAGAAAGCTCCTCCTGTCATTCATCTTCACTGCCCTTGTGATAACCCAAATAACCCAAGGACCCTGCAGATGGATTGCTGGAGTTATCTTAGGGTAAATCAGTATTTCCTTTAGTATTAATCCGTAAATAAATGTTTATTTAGGAGACATAACAGAAACGTAAATTTCACTAATTGATTCGTTTCAAACTCCTCCTAATATGATAACAATGAACGATAATGATATTCATTATGCTCCGGGAACTGACTAGCATATTTTTTTTTTTTTAATTTGAGTTGAGGACTCGTTCCTCTCCATTTTCACTTTCTAATTTTCTTTCTGTCGACATCTCTAGTTTTCCATTACCTTGGATTAAGATCCCTGGTAATCTCGTCTCGAAGTGGTCATAAGAAATAGGCCCAACCACCTCGAATTGTTTCAGTATTATTCTTGCATTTCATGTTCACCAGATGTAAATAAGAGAGGAGAAGATGGAGAGAGAGAAGAGAGAGAGAGAGAGAGAGAGAGAGAGAGATATAGAGAGAGAAGAGCCGTCCCAGAGTTTCATAAGTAGGACCGACAATCCTCTTTCGAAATTCTAGAAAAATCAACCCCAATCGCTGGAAATCTCTCGCATAAAAACAGTGTGAAAGAAACCATAAAACTATAGAATAAATGGGTTCTCAAACTTCGTGTCTTATAAAATTGTAATTTATATCAATAATCCGCTCTTCTCCTGCAGATTTTTAAATGGCTAAGTGTCCTCAACATCAGGCGCTTTCTGTTATGTTACTGAAATTCCTGCAAGCTACATTCCATCACCCTTTTGGAAATAAGCTTTTACTTTAAATCATCATCCTTCTCGTTTAGCAACAGTAACAGAAGATCTTCTTTCTATCTTAGCACACGAAAACCTCTCAGTCTCTCTCTCTCTCTCTCTCTCTCTCGTTCTCTCTCATTCTCTCCTCTCAGCTCTCTCTCTCTCTGGAAGAGAACGATCTCTATCGAAAAAAGAATAATCCTTCTCTTTCTCCCAGTCCATCTCGGGAACAGAGGCAACATCCTCTCTCTCTCTCTCTCTCTCTCTCTCTCTCTCTCTCTCGTTCTCTCTCTCTCTCTCTCTCCCCCTTTTTCCTCTCTCTTGTCCCTGGGAACAGGTTATAAATAAGATGATTGAATCCATCCCTTCCGTTTCACTACGACAATGATTAATTAGTGTCTCCTAAGGAGCGTCCAATATCGCTATTGCTGCTCAATATCACGGCGGGGATGCGTCCGTAGACTGCTTACTATAGGGCTGTTCTTATTCGTAATGTACATTCATTCCCTTTAACAAACCCATCCTGGTCATTACCCTTATAAGAGGGATTCACATCCACACAATCACACACACACACCACACACAGGGCCCACACACACCCCGTAGCATATTAGACTGTGAAAATGCCCGAAAGACTGTGACTAAGACACTAGATAAACGCAGTCCTTTTGTTCACGAGAGAACGAATAGTACTGATGAGGCAGGAAGAGATCATATCGCCGTAGCTGTTAATTACGTGAGAATTTTTGGGCGAACTGATGTTAAAAATCTCTTTCCTATCTAAAAAGTAACCAGTTGTTCCCAACGAGAAATTAAAAAAAAACCCGAGACGTGAATGCAGAGAAAGTATAAATGAGATTTGTCAAGAAGTGACGGATGATTCGGGTTTGGATGTGATGGTAGCACTTCCAAATTTGGGATAAGGCAATATCGGAAATACATATGTTAGATGCTCTCAGATGGGAAGGAAACTGTTTGATGACAAAAACGGTAAAGCTCTCATCGAAAGGCGTCAAACCTCTATATGGTCATTGACGGTTCATCCAGTGAAGGCGATAACAGAATAAAGTTCTCATAGAATATATATATAATATATAATATATATATATATATATATATATATATATATATATATTATATATATATATATCTATCTATATATGGATATATATATATATATATATATATATATATGAAGATAAAGGCCCATAAAACACTATTTCTAACGACTTACAACCATATATTCGAGCCTTCCTTCTGTGCTCCTGATCAGGAGCACAGAAGGTGTGCTCTAATATATAGTTGCGACGTTGCAAATTGTGTTTTATGGGCTCTTTTTATCTTCATATTAATACTGTTTGTTACGTAAAGACATGTCATAGAGTCATACACGAGTCTGTGTCTATTAAACAAAAACGAGACTGTATTTTTACAAGTAAACAGGTAGTCAAAACCTGCATGGCACACTCTTTTTGTTTTGTTTGTTTGTATGGTTCTTTCACGTTTGCATAAACCAGCGGTTATTCAGCAACGGGCAACGGCTTTACGTTCCTTCCGAACCCTCGAGAGTGAACTTCTATCAACCAAAAATACCATCTCTACACTCATGGATGCCCGAGAATCGAACTTGCGGCCACCTAGGTGGCAGGTTTAAGACCAACCGATCACCCCACTTAGGCGCTCAGCATTCTGTTGTTTTTCTGTAGTGGGGCTAAAAATGGAAAGTTAGACGTTGAACCAACACCAAGAGAATGCTTTCAAATGCTTAGCCAGCTTATGGGAATGTCTGCTGCGTGTTCACGCGTGTCTTGAGTGACACAGATGTGTTTTGACTTGACACATATGAGTGGCAACAGAAGTTCAGCCAGAAGTGAGTATTGTCAAGAGTATGAAGCCCTGGACGATACTACTGGTGCACTTCAAGAACTGAGCAAACTGTTGAATAGAAATCACGCAGCACTTTCTGTAAATCAGTTTTTGATCGAGAAGCGCATTACTGCACTTCAACATCCTCCGTCTCCGCATGGCTGAGCACTGAGTGCGACTTATGATCTTTTCCCAGAAATTAAATCAGTGCTTAACGGGACCGTTTTAGGTCAGTCGATGTTGTCCAAGAAGAAATGAAATGTGTTGGAATACCTGAAAGAATTCGATTCCCTCCGTCGCTTTGACCAGTGGTAGAGAAGACATGTGCCGCAAAATTTAATATTAGTTTTAAGTATATCTTAGTTTTTACCAGCCACTGAGCTGATTAACAGCTCTCCTAGGATTGACCCGAAGGGTTAGATATTTTTTTCACGCTGGCTAGGAACAATTTGGTTCCTAACAACGGGACCTACAGCTTATATGGTGTATTTGTGTGGCACGTGTTCATATGGACGTTATGTGCTCACGTTGATTTGGCGTGATGTCATCCCCTAAAGACTATTATGCATGACAAGATAAAAAAAATCGTTCTCTTAACCTCGACTAATTGATTAAACGTGTGAAATGAATGATCGCTTTGAAGTTACCGGCCACTGAAATGATTCTCGAATATTAATGGCCTTCATCTGATGCCTTTTTTTCCTCCTGATATGGTCCCTTTTCTACCGATAGAAGTTAAATAGCCTTTTTTCATCGACTGGAGGTAAAAATCCATCATAAACTGCAATTTATCTTGATAATGTAGTGGATTCCAGTTATATTATTCATTTGCAAATATCGTTCGTGTTTTAGACGTGAATGTGAAAAAACCTTCTCAGAAAATAGAAATTTTATGATTCTTTTGGTAATTAATCGAAGAGTCCTCTACGATTATATTTTGTCATTGGAATGGGTGAGAGTTCGGCACTGTTTTGGTCAGTAAGTTAGAAAAGGTGATTACTACGTATCAACGAAAGTGTTTTCATTGGTATACAGAATCATAAAGCTACACGTACGACACACAGACATAAAAAACGCAGATACACACTAGCTCAAGCCGCAACCACAGCGCGCAACAACCAGTGCACAAAAACCATATATATTTTCATATATATAAATATATATATATATATAGATATATATATATATATATATATATATAATAGTATATATAATATATATATATATTTTTATATATATATAAATATATATGTATTATATATGTATTATATATATATATATATATTCATATATATTATATATATAAATAGATATTATATATATATATATATATATATATATTATATATCTATATATATAGATATATATATATAATATATATTATTCATAATATACACACGCACAATATATATATATATAAGATATATAATATATATATATATATATATATATATATATATTATATATATATATATATATGTATATTAATATATACGTATAAGTATGTATATCTATATATATATATATATATATATATAATATATATAGTATATATATATATAATATATGTAAATATATAGTATATATATATATATTATGTATATATATATATGTATCTATATATAGAATATATATATATATATATATTATATATTATATCTATATATATATATATATATATAATATATGTATATATATATCTATACACACAATATATATATATATATATTATACTATATATATATATACTATATATATATATATATATATCTATATATATCTATTCCACACACATATATATCTATATATATATATATCTATATCTAATAATATATCATATATATATTAATGATTATATCTATAATATATATACCACATATATATATATATATATATATATATATATATATATATGTATATTATATATATATATATATTATATAATCTAGTATATATATATATATATATATATAATATATATATTATATATATTTAATTATATATATATTATATATATTAGATATATATATATATAGATATATTCTCCAATTGTTTTGAATGGTATATACTGTTAATAACCTAAAATAACCAGGTATGAAGACCGAAGATAAGAAGGGGATAAATGTAAATGCATCTTCAAAAAAAAGAACCAAAATTGACCTTAAATCGTCGAAACTTTCGGAGGCTCCGCCATCATTTTCGAAAAAAGTTATTTTCATTCCATTTCCCCGGACTTTTATTTAGCGCTCTCTCTACTCTCTCTCTCTCTTCTCGCCCTGAAGAAATCGGACAGCGAAGCCTGTTTGTTTGACATATTTCATATTTTCCATATTCGTTACGCACATTTTATAACAGGAATAGAAGTAAAAATTGTTTACTTTTTTTTGTCCACTAAGAATTTCTTGGCGACTAATAAAATATATTATATATAGATATATTTATATATATATATATATTAGATATATATAAGATATATCTATATAATATATATAATATATATATATATATGTATATATCTATATATATATATATGTATTATACTATATATCTATAATATAAACTTAGATATATATATATATATCTATATATCTATATTATATCTATATATAATATATCTATCTATATATATTAGTATCTATCTATAACTTCATAGCCACGCCTTAAACCTTAACAAGAAATATGCTTCATCGAATCTGATTTTATTCAGACTTAAAATTAATAATTAAATTGTTATAGCATCCCTACTAAGAGCTTTGGTCTGTGGTCTTAGCGACTAATATAACGAAATTCCAGATTGTTAATGGAAGAAAATGTAACTAAAATTTAACGTTACCCCTCCTGATGTAAGAGATATGAATCGATCATGAATGCATGTCCTTATGTCACCCAATTCGACTTTTGCAAATCTTGGATCTGTTGCCGCAACGTCTGAACCTTCAGAAAAGACTTGCACGCTCATTAATTTTATACTCGAATTCAGAATCTCCCGGAGGTTTCATCAAGACACACATTCAGCAAACGTCAATTCCGCCTTCGGAACATTGGCCCACGAGAAATATCAAGCGCCTCAGTGCGTTATCGGTATGGTCTTGGCTGCTCACCTATCGGTGGACAGCGAGTTCGATTCTCAGCAAGCCACTGCGGTGTGAGAGATGTGTATCTCTGGTGATGGCGGTTCAGTCTCGACGTGGTTCGAATTCGCGTGAAGCCGTTGGTCCCCTTTGCTGAATAACTATATAGTCGAATTCATTTAAGGTAGATTCTTGCGCCTCGAGACGTTTTGTTTGGCGCCTCTGATTGGCTGTAGCGGAGCAGACTGCTCTCTCAGTGTCATATTTTCGTTTTTAGCTATAAAACTAGCAATATTTTACATTTCTTCATTTATCTCACGTTTAACAAAAGATGGAAAGTTTTGGTCATCCAAAGGATTAGTATAATATGTGACAATTAATAATCTTTTCCTGAATCAATAATTAATACAAAGGAATTACAACGGTAGAAGTGAAGGGAAAACATTTTCATTCTTTATAACCTGTTTTTTATTCATCATCGATTTGCATCATTCATGAGTCAAGATAAAAAATCTGTGTTATTAAACATAAATCTCACCTGTATAAGGTGGTGCTTTCAGATTTAGATGCGTGTATATGTAAAGGAAAATGAAGAATATGTATTGATGTTGCATTCGTGCTTGACTCGGTTTGACAATAGTGCCGATAGACACAGCGTTGGGTCTGTCCTCTCAGCTAGAGCCGTTGTCGTGTTTGGCATTCCATTGGCGATATGAGAGTTTCAGTTTCGAGCTATGTCACCGAATTATTATGTCATTGCATTTTTCTATAATTAAATTATAGAATTCCTATTATGACTTTCGAACATTTTATACTCAATATCATATATGTCCGTATGTATCTGTACATATCTGATAAGAAAAAGTAAATAATCAGATGGATGCCATCTAGTATCGTTGGAGGTGTAGGCTGCCGTGAGCGGGAATTCAAGTGCAAGGCAAGATTTGAAATCTACGGACTCTACTTCGCACTCTTCAGCTCATCCTTAGTTTTAATTTGGTTGGTTTCAAACATATTGTTTCTATTTTCTTATATGATATATTTTCAAACGAAAGAGATACAGAGACTTAATAGTGACGATATCACTAATAATCTCAAGTGGAGCAATAAACAGCAACGAACTAAGCAAGATTTTTTTTCTTTTCAAGCAGATTGTCTCGAGATGACAGCACCGTTCGTCGCACACCGGTTCCAGATTTGCAAGTCAAGCTCGCACATTATAATGATGCTTCATCGTTACTTCATCTCACAGTGGGATCAGACTCAGAAAATTAGGTATTTGAGAAGAACGCCAAAGCTACAGGAGTGCCCAACCACACAGTGAAAAAATCAAGCAGACAGTCCATCTGATTGGGGCAACGTCCCTTCGCTCCACCTGTATATCCTAAGGAAGAGGATGCCGAGTGAAGGAAAGGTGGATAGTTTTGAAAATGATTGTATTCGAAGGAGATTTTGTCTTTTAACGAGAGAGGAGAGCTCCCAACGTTAGGATGCCCTACGTAAAAAGTGAAGAAGACCCTTAAAGTTTAATGGTGGGGAACCGTTTTATGGAAAATTGTGATTGGTCTGATAGGGTTATTGATTTTATGTGTCCTTTGACTATAACATAATACATGTAATGACACTGAACTTATACGAAACTGAGTTGACCCAACACAGACAGTTTACTCCCATTTTAATAAACAATTAAAAGAACCCATTTGAAGGGGTTGGGCCATTTAATTAAACAGTTTACAAGACAGCCACAATGCGCCTCTCTACTACTTACATGTATGGTTTAGTCAAGGACACATAAATCAATACCCTATCAGACCATCATTAGTTCAGTGGCTTCAGTTTCCGTATATATTTATCTAAATGGCTTGTAAAAAATTCTTACCTGCCTTTGGTAGGAAATATTTTTTAACCGAATGTTAAAAAATGTTGATTTATAAACAAATTGCATAGTTTAAATTTGAATTATGAATTTTAATATGGTTAGTTTGATGTTGTCTCTTTATTTTACAAAGTGCCTGTAGATGACTTATTACTTGAATAGTTGAAGAGGATTAGAGCGTCATGACATTCCTTAAGTGTAGAAAATCTCATTAGTCCCTCATAAGGTTTTATGTATCAACGGATAGTAAATTTTGTTTCAATGGGGAATTTTTGTCCCAAAGTTTGGCATGGCCATGGGTAATCCTTATCTCTGTTCCTTAGCAATATTTACATGGAATTTTTTGAGACAAAAAACTCTTACCCAAGAATTTTTCCCCAAAAAGTTTATTGTTGGTTTAGATACGTGGATATAGCTTCTGTATTTGGCCAGTTCACGAAAACCTCCAGGAATTCCTAATATCTCGATAATTTAGTCCCTTTTTTCCTATAAAATTTACTGTGAGGATGAAAGAAATTGTAATTTGAATTTTCTTGGTGTAACTGTCCATAGTAAATATAAATTCATCACTTTTTCAGTCTTTCGAAAATCAACTAATATTGCCTCTTTGTTCATTACTACTCCAATCACCATCAAAATGTTAAATCCTCTGTTTTTTTTCCTGGGATAGTTCCTAAGGCTTTACGTGTCTGTAGCCAGCCCGCGTTATATTGACGCTGTACGCTGAATTAAAACTTTTTATGATGTTGCATTGAAACTTAATACCGCGGACTTTTGTAGATGTGGCTTTGGAGAAGAGCTAGAAAAACATTTTATTCACTATGCAACTTGAATTAGTAAGGATAATCCATTCGTAAAATTACCTAATGATGACAGGTTTTTTAGATATTCTTGAATTTTAAATCTTTTAAACAGAATGTTGTTTTCAGTAATATTAATGTCAAGATTTTAGTAAATCATAAATTCTCCTAAGTCTTCCAGGCTGCCTATATGAAATTCTGTCCTTGCAAAAAGTTGATAAAATCTATACGACAGGACTGGCAATCTATTTGCACTAGCGTCTTATAAGCAACATCAATATTCTGTGAGAACTGGGCAAATATCGAATGCATTATTTGTACATATGAGAGATTTAGACCATCCTATTACTGGAGTCAAGCAAGATCCTTATTCCCATGTAATGACCAGTTAAAATAATATCATTGACTCTTTTTTTATCAGTCAAATAATCGAAGGTCTAATTAAGTCTGTTTTATTTAAACTTGAATGCTTTCTAATGAAAAAAGTGTAGATAAATATAAGCAACAAAATTAATATATTCCTTTTTTACATTTTTTGGACTGTAAAGATACTTTGTAATTGAGGTTTAGGGTCAGAATCTGTTTAAGTTTGTGACGTGTGATATCAATAAATCTGGATTATCCTTGTAATTTTTACCCTTTTGATAATTAACCTCTGGTTATTTCTGATCTTGTTTGTACCTGAGGCCTTCCTCTCGATTGTACTTTTATAGCTCCTTGACGATGTCTGAATAAAGAACCGAAAGCGCTTGATTCCTGAATCTCATTTTCCAGTGGTATTTGCTTTATATATATCTATATTAAATTATTATAGATATATATTATTATATATATATATATATATATAATATAATATATATATATATATTATAATAATATATATATATATATATATATATATCAATATTATAAGGTAATAACCAGCATAGTTTGTCAACATGATTGAACGTAACAGTCCTGTAGTAACTATAGTGATTCATTTAAGTTAATTCTTGCGCCTAACGAGCACGTTTGTTTGGCGGCCTCTTGTTGGCTGGTATTCCGTGAGGCAGACTGCTCGCTCAGTGGTCATATTTTCGTTTGTAACCTTTAGATAAACTAGCAATAGGTTTGACATTTCTTCATTATCTCACGTTTTACAAAAGAGAGGAAAGTTTTGGTCATACAATCAAAAGATCAGTATTAAATGTACAATTAACTCATCTTTTCTCCTGAACCAATAAGTTAAATACAAAGGAATTACAACGGTTGAGTGAAGGGAGAAACATTTCGTTCTTTAAATACCTTGTTTTTATTCCTCATCGGATTGTTGCATAATTCACGCGATCAAGATAAATGAAATCTTGTGTTTTAAAAACATAAAATCACCTTTGAATACGGTGGTGCTTTCAGATTTTAAATGCGTGTAATATGTAAAGAGAAAATGAGAATATGTCTTGTTATGTTGCATTCGTGCTTGACTCGGTTTGTGACAATAGTGGCCGAGAGACACAGTCGTTAGGTCTGGTCCTCTCAGCTAGAGCCGTTGGCGTTTTTGCAGTTGCCAATTGGCGATATGAGAAGTTTGAGTTTCCGAGACTGATGTATTTACCTAATTATTAATGTCATTGACATTTTCTATAAATAAATGCCATAGAATTCCATTATGACTTATTTTCAACAGTTTTACTAATATTATATATGTCCTATTTCTGACATATCTGATAAAAGAAAAGTAAATCATCAGATATGGATGCAATTGGGTGTTGGCTTCAATTTAGTCTAAGTGAGAAATGTACATGCTTTATGGAGGCTCACTGATAATAACAGAACTTGTTTCTCCTGGCCAATAACTATCAAAAGCTTATGGTGTTCATATGTTCACTCAATAAACAAAAGTACAATGTTTATTTCTAACATAAAATTTGTTGACGATGTAACGATATAATATAACCGTGTTTATCCAAATGCTTGAGTTACTCTTACACCAGAATGTTTATCTCCTTTATATACATGTTACATTTGACAACATTTCTACAACAATGTTTGGAAAAATGTGCTTAGTTTTCTCCTGAGGTATTGTTATTCTTTGAATCACTAATTCATACACCTGATTTAGACTAGCTCCCGTAAACCGTTTCCCCACAGCCCTGCATTAATTGTATATATTTATATATTATATATATATATATCTATATATATATACTATATTATATATATATATATATATATATGATATAAATATATATATATATATATATATAATATATATTATATATTACAGCAGATATATTATGTCTAAACACACCAGAGAAAAAGTCATACACGTAGGCTACATTGTATGTCCATTAGGCTATCGATATGATAAAAGAAATTAAATTTTACTAATTTTCTTTACGTCATCATTATTAAAATAATAAAGGAATCATACATATATGCTCGTCATGTCATTCCTATTGAAAAAAAGAATGGGAAATTATAAAGAACATGATTTTATTCCCTTTTTCCCTTATTAAAACCAAGTAAAAAGAATTTAAAACAGATATGTGACATTGTTATGCCATTAAATATGAAAAAAAAAGGAAACTCATATGGATATACTGTAGTTTTAATGGCCTATCTAAAAATGGAAAACTTAGAAACACCGTTAGGTTCTTCAACTTAAAAAAAAACAAAATATGGAAAAATCCTTGATAATATCATCACTGTCAGTGTCATCCGTCCCCTATATCAATATCATCACTGTCAGTTTCGTCATCTCCAATGTAAATAACAAAACTTCAAACATATGCTCTCTAGCACATCTTTCCTATTATAATCATCCTTCTAATTTCTTAAACGTGGTGAAAACATTTCTTTCCATCTTCTGTTGAACTTTGTCTATCGCCAGTCTTCTTAACTGCTCAACAGTTTTCAAAGATTGATTTGCATTATAGTTTATTTTTCCTGATATCCCCCCTTTATTTGAGTCCATATAAGTTCTATGGGGTTAAAACTGACAATAATTGTGGCAGTCCTGAGCACATCATGGCCATTTCACGGGCTTATCCCATCTACACATACCTCTGTTTTTTTCCTTTGTGACACTTGTCAATCTGCAGCAATTTTGGCTTTTGTTGCTGATGGTGCGTGGGTGACGTTATTAGAAGGAACCGCTCTAATGACTTCACTTTTTCTGTTGCTGGTTGTTGGCACTTAATTTCTATTTTGCTATGGTAAGGAGCATTGTCCATTATGATTAGAGATCTATCTTTCCTATATTAGGCAATAGTTGTTCCTTAAACCACTTTCAAAACCTTTCATGGTCCATGGAATCATGGTAGTCCCGCTTGGCACCATTTTGTGACCTAAACAACAATAGCGCATCTTTGACAAACCCCTTCTCTACTCCCCGCGTGGCACCGCATTAAATCTTGACCCCGTCCAGTCTTAAGTTTGGTCCCCTATTTCGGGGGGCCTTCACCCGGTTCCAACACTGAGTAGACAGTCCTTTTGGTTTATCCAAGTTTCCATCCAGAATACTCAGGTTTATCGTTCAGTGGACTATACACGTTCCTATTCTTTTCAATTAACCGTAGGTATTCAGTTCTCGCTGCCTTATCATCACGTTCCATTAAAATTGCTCTTCACTCGTCACTTTTTTTGTAGCGGAAGCCAAGCCCTCTCACAATTTCCTAACTTTGTGCTTCCACCATTATACTTCACCGGGTCTTCCTTCACTTTTTCCAGTAGGGCTCTACTTGGGGCTCTCCTCTCTCGTAAAAAAAGACAAAATCTCCTTCCGAATAACACTCATTTGTCAAAACTATTCCCCTTGTCGCTTCACTCGATCCTCTCCTGGGACGTTACCACCTCAGATGACTGGCGCTTGTTTTTTTCACTGTTTGGTTTTGGCACTAATCCTGTATGCTTTGGCGGTCTTCTCAAATACTTCATTTCTTGAGTCTGCTCCCCACTGGGAGCTGAAGTAACGTGAACATTCATTATAAATGTTGCGAGCTTGACTTGCAATCTAGAACGGTGCGACGAATGGTGCTGTCATCTCGAGATCTGCTTTGAAAAGAAAAAGAAACTTGCTTAGTTCGTTTGCTGTTTATTGCTCCACTGAGATTATTTATTTCATATCACTCAATTAATCTTCCTGATATCTCTTTCGTTTGAAAATATACCATATAAGAAAATTATAACAATATGTTGAAACCGAACTCATTAAAACTAAGATGAGCTGAAGAGTGCGAAGTAGGTCCGTAGGTTTCCAATTCTTTCCTGCACTGAATTTCCCGCCGCCCTCGGCCATCCTACACCTCCAACGATACCAGATGCTTCCATCTGATTTTTACTTTTTTTATCAGATATGTCCAGGAAATCAGACATATTATGATATTTGAGTAAAAATGTTCGAAAGTCATAATGGGAATTTATGCATTTATTTATAGAAAATGTAAATGACATATATTAGGTAATACAGTATCCGACACTGCAAACTCTCATATCGCCAATTGGCAACTGCCAACACGCCAACGGCCTCTAGCTGAGAGGACCTAGAACCCACGATGTGTCTCTCGGCACTATTGTAAACCGAGTCAAGCACGAATGCAACATAAATAAGACATTCTTTATTTTCTCTTTATACATATTACACGAATCTAAATCTGAAAGTACCACCGTATTCAGGGTGATTTTATTGTTTAATAACACAAGGATTTTATTTATCTTGATCTCTGAATTATGCAAATCCATGATGAATAAAAACAGGTATAAAGAAATGAATATGTTTTCTCCTCTTCACTTCTACTCGTTGTATTCCCTTTGTATTTTAACTTATTGATTTCAGGAAAAGATTATTTTAATGTACAGTTAATACCGAATCCTTTGAATGACCAAACATTCCTAGCTTTTGTAAAACGTGAGATAAATTGAAGAAATGTAAACATTTGCTAGTTTTTCTAAGCCTACAAACGAAATATGAACCCACTGAGCGACGCAGCCGCCTCCCGCTACACCTAATCAAGGCCGCCAACAACGATCTCGTAGGCGCAAGAATCTACCTTAAATGAATCGACTATAGCTGTATCTGCACTTAGGAGAGCGCGTACGACAAGGAAAATTAAACAAACTGGTTTGTATTTAGTGAATAACAGCCAAGCTTAAATGGTCTGTTATGCAAAGGTTTTAGGAAAAAGTGGTGGCTGAGATCGGTACCTTTGTGGCGTTGATGGAAAAGTGGATAACAATTGACTTTTGTTTCGTCCCTGTTACCTCTATAGTGATATCTGCCTTTCTATTTGCTTGATGTGAATTGATCGCTTAAATTATTTTCTTTTTGAATCATCCCAACACACGCATGCATATATATATATATAATATATATATATATATATATATTATATATATATAGATATATATATATATATATATGTATAATATACTATATATATCTATTATATATTATATATATATATATATATATATATATATATTATATATATATATATATATTATATATATTATATATATATATATATATATTGATAATATACCCACACACACAATACGTCAGACTGATCAAATCAAACTACGAACACTGCATCCTAACATAAACATTGCAGATGGCCGGTGACGTCCTAAATCCCAATGTTAAACAATAGCCCCCTGTTGTTCCAAAAGTTAGTCCAAGAAACTTATCTCCAAAGCCTAAACATACAATGGCAAATGTCTTGTTCAGCAATAGTCTCTGTTTATCCATAAGCCACGTAAGGTTAACTGGTTAAGAGCGGTCACATCGCTAAGACTAAGATCTGGAAATAGAAACTATTGCAATTAACGTGTAGGCAATGTAAACTTTAGGCCTGTTTACGTTACACCACGCTCACTCTGCCCCCTTAATTACTTGATGGGTCTTTCCCATCAACTACAAGTTCCTCTCTTCTGTAACTGTTGAATACGTAAACAATGTGACAATGGTTTCTTTTCTGGATCAATAGAGAATTTCAATACGGTATTGCTCTAGTATGAAAGCTATTTGCATAGTTGTTTATCTCGCCCTCTTCTTGTTTACGTTTTATGTATACATTTCGTTATCTGTATGTCCTGGATGTTTTTCTTTCTTATTTCACGTCCATTTTTTTTATTCGTATCTAATTTTATTGTCCTGTATTGTTGACTTATTATGAAAGGCTATTTTTTAATTTTACCAGCTGAACAGAGGGTCGTTTAGGACGCTTACATGCTTATTCTTTTTCTATTTAATTTCGTGACTCTGTTGCCATCCTTAGGTGATTTTCCCTCAATTTCATTTTTGGTAATTCGTAAATCTATTTTCTTGTTCTGTATTAGTGACTTATTATAGAATGTTATTTGTTAATTTATACTAAACATAGGAACGCTTATACTGTTATTTTTTTCTATTTTAACTTAATGATCGAATGTCAGTTAGTGGAAAAAATCCCAAGTCGCGTAGGCGCGAGAGAAGCCTAGGAATATATTCAATGTATTTTTTCACGTTTCGTTTCGCTGACCCACCAAAGGGATTATTTTCTGCCACCCGCAAGTCTCTAAATTGTTTCCGCTTGGTAATAACCTGGCTCGTTGGCGGCGAACTCATGAATAACATTTGGTAATGTAACTATTTATGCTACATTCAAAAATATAAAAATGTATATATATATATATTACATATATATATATATATAATTATATATATATATATTTATATATATATATATATATATATAATATATGATAATATATAATATATATAATATATATAATATAGCATCTCGAGAATTGTAAGTGATTTCTTGGGAAAAATTTTGTACAAGGATCATGTGGCTTTTATTTGCATTTTAATGTTCAACCGTGGCGTTTTTTATTTTTTTGAGGCAAATTTTTATCGGAAAAGCAGAGCAATTCTCGTGAGTCCTTATTTGTCTTCAAACTTTCAAAACAAATATTCTGCCACAATTAATAAGAAAAAATATAATTACGCTTTCGAGTATGAAAGAGTCGCTTGGGTTTTTAAACATCTTTTTTTTTTATCTACCTGTTAACTTTACATTAGAATGAAAATCCACACACCTACATTACTTTTCTTTACATTTTTTTTCGTGTGATGTGCGTTTGTTATTTTAAATATGTTTCCTTTCTTTTTCCGAATGATGGTACAATTTTCATGGCTCTAGGAGATTTCATTAGGCTTCTGGAAGACTTCTGCTCTGTCATTATTAGGCTTTCTGTCAAATTTGGGAGTCTCTAGGATATTTTTATATAGGTATATTTAAGAGATGTGAATTATTCCTTTTGTTACCTGGAGGAATTTAGGCGTGTTACTCATTCTTTTTTTCGGTAGAGTTCCTGAGGAAGAGATGTAGGCATTTGTTTGCATTTCTTGAGATTTCCGAAAAAAAACAGACTTTCTTAGTAGGTTTCTTTTGGACTGTATTTCTGCAACAACCTTGAAAACCCATTTCTTACTTCAGAGAATCGATATTTCTTGCAATACTCATTCTTCTTTGATGAGAGGGAAACAAATGCTTTCGTTTTCAAAGAATTATTTTCTTCATAAAAAAAACTCATCAACAATGCGAACTCGATCCATCCTATTCCTGTAAATTGCTCTATGTACTTCAAAGTGCTGTGGCACATACACCGCACACATACAGACATTTATCCCATTTATATATTATATAATATATATATATATATGATATATATATAGATATATATATATATAGTATAATATTTATATATATATATACATTATAGATATATAATATATATATAATATATATATATATATATATATATATATATATATATATATATATAATATTATATATAATCTATATATCATGAATATCTATATAATATATATTATATATATATGTATATATATATATGTTATATATCTATATACATCTATATATATATATATATTTATATATATATATATATTATATATATATATATATATATGTATAATATATATATATATATAATATATATATATATATTTTGTTTACGCTTACATCCTTCCATTATGTCTTATGTTCGACGAAAACTTTCTAGCTAAACAAGAATTCTTACCTTCTTCTTCATAAAATGTTGATGTATTATCGTATGAAGATCATAAATCTCAAAGACAATAGTAATCATGATAATAATGAGGGCAAACTCTGCGATAAGCAAAGCGTTGTCTGTGAATATACATCAGTATAAACATCAACGAATTTTAAATCGGGAACCAAAATCTAATAGGAAAAATAAAAAAGATAAATTTATAAACCTGGGGATATGTCTCCAGAACTACGATGAATTCTAAAGAAGCTTTTGATATATAGAGAGCAGTGAAGTTATGCTTTCTGGTAAAGCTTGCAACCCATTAAAGAAATTTACCCATTTGCCGTTCTGAGAGCTGAGAAAGTACCCAAGAAAAAGTAGAGGGAGGGAGGAAAATCTTCAGGAAAGATGCAGGCAAGGGATATTATTATAGATGTTATGATGCCACACAAAACTTTCACATTTCGTCTTTTGGAAGAGAGAGAGAGAGAGAGAGAGAGAGAGAGAGAGAGAGAGAGAGAGAGAGAGAGAGAGAATAGCTATCAGAATATGGCTGGTCCCTGAGACTAATTTCTCAACACATTTCAGAAAACGTGGTGCAAAACGAGCATGATAAAATATTTCTTCCTTATAGGGAATGCCCATATATTATATTATATATATATATATATATATATATATCTTATATATATATATATATATTATATATATCTATATATATTAGATCTATATATATATATATGATATTATATATCTAATATATATATATATATATATTAGATATATATATATATCTATCTAAATTTTTATATATATGTGTGTGTGTGTGTGTGTGTGTGTGTGTGTGTGTGTGTGCATCTTATATATATCTCTATATATATCATATTAATATCTATATATCTATCTCCTATATAGTCTGATATCTCTCTATATCTCCTATTATCATGTGTGTGTGTGTGTGTGTGGTGTGGTGTGTGTGTGTATATATATATGTGTGTGATATGAAAGTGGAACGTTGGTTTTCAAGTATATGGTAAATTTGTATCTGTCGTGTCTAGATTATTAAAACTAAAAAAAAAAGGAACTTTGAGGTCTTTTCCATTCAAACATTCAATTTGATGCTGGCACTTATGCGTTTTTGAATTTTGAAAGGAACTCACTAAAATTGCTCCAGCTATTACCCGAATGGTTAGAACATCATCCTACATATATCATCCACAGCATGTTTTTTGAGTTTTATTATTTTGTCAGTGCCATGGGGAAATGGTCCTTAATAGGGGGATAATGTTTTCCTACAAAAAACTGAAGAACGTCCCTTTACTGGTACTTTTGTGAATAGAAAATCTACTTCACGGCTTAAAGTTTTATGTTGTGAATGGTGTATTTGCTTCTCTGAATTTGTGACAAAAATCTTCCGAATGTTTAAATGTGATTGGAACTCTATTAAAATTGTATGGCAGAGAGAGAGAGAGAGAGAGAGAGAGAGAGAGAGAGAGAGAGAGAGAGAGAGGAGAGAGAGAAACTAGAGTACTGTTGGGATTATTTTTCTGTCAATTTCTTTGGCATTATTAGACAAGACTACATAGTCCCTTTTATAATACCTTAGGATGACAACAAGGACTCTATAAAAGTTGTATAAAAGAGAAAGAGAGATAGAGAAAGAGAGAAAGAAAGAGAGACTGAACTATGGTTTGGGTTATTGTCTGTCAGTTTTTCGTTAGTATTTTATTAAACAACACTGGATTGACCGTTTATTATCCTTTCATAATGACAAAAGGAACCCTATTAAAATTTTTATAATATATATATATATCTATATATATATATATATATATATATATATATATATATATATATATATATATATATATATATATATATATATATATATATATATATATATATATATATATATATATATATATATATATATATATATATATAGAGAGAGAGAGAGAGAGAGAGAGAGAGAGAGAGAGAGAGAGAGAGAGACTGTGCTATTGTTGAGTTTATTTTCTGCCAATTTCGTTGGCATTATCAGATAATACTATATAAGCCTTTTATAATACCTTGGGAATGACAACAAGTACACGATAAAAGTTCTTTAACTTGAAAAGAGATATTAGCGATGTCGTGACCACTGTTAGTCCAAGTCATTCTATTTAAGCAGCGGTTTAGTGACTGGAGTTGACAATGGATTGTAATCACAAAGAATCGTGGTCCAAGAGAAATGACCCCTGAAAGTAGGGCGATCAGGGAAGTAGCCACGTAAAGCCCACTTACAAATGCAGTTGCTATAAAGGACACGATGAACTTGCGTGTTTCGGCTGGAACTCTAAAAAACAGGCTCCACGAAGACGGTATCCACCATAGGACTCGGGCAGTGAAACAACGTTATTTGCAAGACGGGTTATTAGACTTCTCGGGCAGAGTAATCATTTTCAGTGACGAAAAGACCTTCGCTTCTAATGTTGCGTCTGCGTACGTACGGGTTTCCTTTTTTATTCTTCCTCTTTCTCTCTTCTCTTCTCTTATGATTAGTCAGTCTTTCTTCGGTAGCTTGGTTTCATTTGAGGAGTAAAGTGTTATATGGGATACCTTCCTCTAATTTTGGTTGAGTTTTTTCTTTTCTTAGGAACATTGTAGATTAATTTCCTTTCATTCTCCAGTCTCTCAGGATTTTAAGGCTTGAGTATGAATTAGGACTCTTGGCAAGTTAAACACCACTTAGTTTATCTTACTTATTATTAAGAGTACTAGTTCAACACTCTATCAAATTACACAACACTACACAAGGAACAGAGTATACCGGCACAGTCTCCCCGTATAATAGGCCTTGTTCCTAACTGAACTTCTCTGAGACCTCAAGTGAAGTCTCAACCTAACTTCTACAGTTAAACTCCTCCTTAACTTCTACTAAGACACATCCTACTTCTACTTGAGTGGCTTTTCCAGCTTCCGGTGCCACCCCTTGATTAGTCTTATTGGTTATCCTAATCTATCGTAACCACCCACTGACGGTGTCAAAGTTCAGATTTTCCACTGGAGTAAACATTTTCTTGCTTTGGCGAAGTACGGGTTGTGTTTTGTCTCATTTTTCCAAACTGCTATTGCTGCAGTCTGTTTCTACCACACTTCTACCTCCTTCTGGTTTTCCATCTACCATAACTCTACCCTCACTCTACATATTTCTACCAGTGGATTTTCCTATCTAATTGTCCCTACATATTCTTCAAAGACTTCTGTTGTATTCCTAACACTAACAAGCATGGTCGTCTGCATTGCCGATCATACTAGATAGGACAGCCAGAATTAAGTGGCCAGATGTAGCCATATCACCTTTAACGTTTGGTGGTTGGAGACACCTGCATGGCGTTGTGAATTGGTTGAGAGCAGTGGAAAGTTCAACGCTGAACACTAATCTCGAAATTTTGGAGGAGGTGGCAGTTCCCTTCGCTTATTTATGCTCCCTATCTGAGCAAATCCTCTTCATGCAGGTATGTGCATTTTTTCTTTTATTTTTAGTATATCATATATGAATGTCCTTTCTTGACAATTGATGTGGTATAAACTCATTGCTGATTTGGTCATAAAGTAGTTTTAAATTCTGAATAGCTTCGACTTTCGTCTTCGATTTATTGGATTTACAACTGCAAGCTGCCAGATAAAGTCAGTGAAATTGTTAAAAGGTCTCTCTTGCATCTTCATGGAATATTTTTATAAACACATCTTTTTTTTCAATTTCTATTCTGCAAGAAAAGTACCTTTTTTTAATTCCGTATTTTTTTAAATTTTGATTCTCTAAGAGAAGCATCTCTTTTTTTTTTCTATTCTTGCAAGAAGTCTACCCATTCCGTATTTTTTTTCAATTTCGATTCTGCAAGAAAGACTGTCTTTAATTCGTATTTTTTTTCAATTTATTCCTGTAAGAAAATAACAATTTCGTATTTTTTTTCAATTCGATATGCAAGAAAGTACTGTCTAATTCCGTATTTTTTTTCAATTTCGATTCTGCAAGAAAAGTAGTCTTTAATTCCGTATTTTTTTTTCAATTTCGATTCTGCAGAAAATGTGCCTTTTTTTTATTTCGTATTTTTGTTCAATTTCGATTCTGCAGAAAAGGTACCTTTTTTTAATTCTCAATTTCGAATCTACAGAAAATTTAACTTTTTCTAATTCGGTATTTTTTTTCAATTTCGATTCTGCAGAAAAGGAGTCCTTTTTGATTGTCAATTTCGATTCTGCAGAAAATGTGTTTTTTTGTTGCTGCAGAAAATATCCTTCTTCTTTTTAATTCTGTATTTTTTTTCAATTTCGATTCTGCAGAAAGTGCCTTTTTCAATTTCGATTTCGATTCTGCAGAAATGTGCCTTTTTTTAATATTCCGTATTTTTTTTCCTATTTAGATTCTCAGAAAAGGTGCCTTTTTTTAATTCTCAATTTCAAATCTGCAAAAAAATGTAACTTTTTTTTAATTCCGTATTTTTTTTCTATTTCAATTCTGCAGAGAATGTGCTTTTTGCTATTTTTTATTGCTCTTTACTATACTATTTTTCTATTTAACCATAACTCATTTAATTTGTAATGTGAACTATTATTCGTATTAACACATTGCCAACTGCAGTGTTTAAAAAAATAAGAGCATTGGTATACCAATAGCTCGACCATTCACGTCCGTCACGTCTGGTGTTACGCTACCATTTTCATAAAACAGAGCGTATATCCTTTCCTAAAAAAAACAAATGAATTTCACTTAATATTTCAGTTTTAGACAACTGAATGTTCTCCTGCTGCAGTTCTTTTGTTCTTTGCAGATGTGAACTTGTATTTCTGCAGCGTCAGCATTGGTTTGGTTTCTTGCCTGTGAAAGAAATTCTCCATAACTGCAGCGCTAAATTTTTCCTGACACAAATTCCTTGTCACTGATAGAGAGAGAGATCTTCTTACTTTCACACGAGTGGAGTGGTGACATTCTCTCTCTCTCTCTCTCTCTCTCTCTCTCTCTCTCTCTCTCTCTCTCTCTCTCTCTCTCTCTCTCTCTCGCAGCTCATTATAGTATAGTTCCGAGGTATTCAGAGGCCGGTCACCGTGCGAGTGTTTGAAAGACCTATTCAATAATCAGGCCAATATGCAGCGAAGAGTTCAAATAATCTCAGGGTGAAGTTGGAAGGAGCAGCAGCTGCTTGCTCTCTTTAAAAAGGAGGGTCCATTCCCCTAGGGGGACCTCGCCAATAATAATGAAAATAATAATGCTAATGTTAGATCAAGCCACTGGAACGAGAGGTCTTACGTGAGCATAAGTCTTCATCCCTAAATTTTGGCTTTTTTTTTACCTGCATAGCAATAGGATGCTTGTTATATTTTAGCTGACAATATGCATAATCAGTTTAAACCTCTGGACCCCCTGATCCCAACTCCTTGACGAGGTGGGGGGCTTAGGGATCCACTGCAGAGAGAGTATGCCCCTTTATGCCTTCGCTCTCTGCTGTGGATCCAACTGAACATTGGGACCTTTAACTCCTTTACTCCTCCCCTTATAAATTTTCCCCCTTCCCTTCTTCTTCTTTCGTTAACGACCTTGGCATGGTTTTGGACTATTGAATTGACTGCTCTTTTAACTTGATAAAGGGGGGAGTTTGGATGGCATGCCTCTCCTCCCGTAAAAGTAGAGCACCTGACGTGGTCGAGCGAGGGGTTTTTAAATTTTTAAGTCAAGCCATGCCCACAGTGCCGGGTCCGATCTCATGGGACTGACGACCGTTAAGGTACTGTGGGTATGGCGTATATCCAGCTGAGGGACCCAGAGCAGTTACCGGTGTGTGTAACGGTATTGCCCCTCCCCCAGTTGGCCTCCTTGGTGAGAGGGACCTCATCCTGGATGAAATTTATCAATATTTTATATGGAGAAAAAAACTAACTTCCCAACGACTTCTTGCATGGCAATGGACTGTTCTCAGGATAATTCAATAACGAAAATCAGTTGTATTAAAACATTATTACCATAGAGTAAGCCCAAAAAAGTAGATATCACCAGGACCCAACCTTGATTCACTTTGATTCTCTCTTTGGGAAGTCAAACTAGTCAAGGTTTTTGAACTTACAAGCAGACGAAAACATATCTCTATTCAAATTAGAAAATTACTTATTGATCCGATGCCCATCGCAAGAGATGAGCATAAGGCAAATTAAAAAAAAGGGAATGGTTGGTTGAAACAACAGACAAAAACCAATCAGAAAATTATCAGTGTATAAAAAATATAGATAACTTAAATATAAATGTCACAAGGCACAATATTATGAACAGTGTGCAAGGCACGTTGTAGTACCAAATCTTGAGGAGTAAAAATATCAAATAGCCAAGATAAAGTTCAGTGGCCAAAACTTACCCTTGAAAATTAAAATGCTGGGATTAAATAGTGAACTAAGACCTTATGTTCCTAAACCTATGCATGCAAGAACTGTTGCAAATTTGGTTATATAGCCATTAAGTGCAGGAATATTCATAGATGGGCCTTTTGCAGGTCTCGTAGGACCATAAAACACGCTTGGACTGTGACCACCCAAATGCATAAATTGAGGATTAGAACATCATGCAAGATCTAAATTGTGTGCGTTTTCTATATCTACAATACAGAACTTAAATCACTACAAGAACAAACTGGAATGTCGATAAGTAGAAGCAAAGTTTAGAACTGAAAGTGAGAGGATTAAATGACCCAGCTGAGAAACTTAGGTATACAGATACTTCAAAGTCAAGCAATATCAGGACTGAACAAATGACAATAGAAATAAAGAAATACTACCACAAAAAATATAAGATGAAAAGAACTCTTCAAACATATATGATATTACCACTGTGGAAAATCGATTCACCTCCTCACAGAAATTGAAATGGATAATGACATAGAGGAAGACAAAGAGGAATTAAAATCACAAGAAACTAATAAAATAGATAACACAACTCGGAAAGAGGCAACTGGATAAGACCCCACCTAATTCCACCAAACAAATCTGTAAAAAGATAAATAACCCACCAATCTCTCCAAAAGCTAAAATTCAGAAACAGAACACTAAATCAAATATTCCACTGTCTCCCATAGTAACAATAGTACCTCTAGGAGCAGAATGGCAAAATTCAGAAGAAATTGAAAACCAAAATGTAGCTCACTACAGTGAAATAGAAGAATTCACCCAAACACCAATCATAGGCGCCACAGAAAAAAAAAAAGAAGGAAGGAAAAACACAAACTGACTTTAACCAAAGACAGCCTAACCAACACCATAATTTTAATATTTTTTTTGATAATAGGAATAAGGAAAAAGCAAACATCAAATCTCATGAGAAGATTGTATGTGTATTGAACACTTAGATATTACAAAGAGAAACACATCATGTTGTAGGTAATATTCTAAATCAAAAGAAAATCGAAATGGCAAAATTAAATCTAGATAGTAAAAATGTAACAGTAACGAAGTAAGATTCCAACTACACAACAAAAAATATGATCAAGACTTACAAAAATCAAACAAATTCACTTATAAAAAAATTTAAGAAAAAATATCAGCTTTTAATAATCTAGGTTAATTTGACCACTCAAATTACACCATTTAATCGTTATATAATTCAATGGAATATAAATGGATTATTAACGAGAATGCACTTAGGGGAAGTCCAACGATTTATTAGCGAACACAAACTAATGTGTACAACACATAGGAAAACGTGTTCCAAAAATAGGTAAATATCTATTAGCTACAACATCACAGGAAATGAAAATAATTTAGGAACAGCAATATATGTCCATAATAATTATGTATGACAAAGTAGATGTAGACTACACTAACTGCAAATTTCAGCGATAACAGTGGAAATAGAAAATAATTTGTTTGATATTATTAACTTGTACACCAGCCTAATAAAAAGTATGATTTAACAAATTACAAAAAATAATAAAAGAATTTAAGAATCCTATATTTATTGTAGGAGATTTCAATGCGCATAATCCAATATGGGACTATAACAACATTACTCTGGATAAAGATGGAGCAAAAATAGAAAACTTAATGAACGCTAATAATCTATGTTGTCTGAATGACAGCGAAGTAAATACATGTTATTCTAGAACCCATGGAACATTTTCCACAGCAGATGTCACCCTTTGTTCAAACAAATATAGTTGACAGACTAGATTGGAATATAGGTGATGACTCCTACTCAAGTGACCATTTTCCCATTAATAATTAATTCCTTATTAAATAATGACCAAAACCATAATTCTCCACATTTATAACATGCAAAAAGCAGGATTGGGACATTTTTAACTTTCATACCTATAATATGGATCATTTGAGAATCACAATGAGACGAACGATTTCTTTGTGTCCCCTTCTTATTAAAAAGGCAGCAGACAAAGCTATTCCTCATTCAAAACCCTTATAATAAAAAGCATTTAAAAGTCTCCTGGTGGTCAGATGATCTATCTGAATTAGTTACGAGAAAAACACTCTAGCAAGAAGGTTAGATACTCTAAACAGAAGATTCAATAAAGTCAATAATCACCAAAACCATTCATAGAAGAAATTATATTAAAAATGAAAATAAAATTTTTCTATCAGAAATAGATGTATTAAAACCTTTAAAAATAAAAATATCAGCCAAGGTTTAGAAAAGAAGTGATAAAAGGTAAAATAATATCTTGGAGGTCCTATGTGTCAGAAATAACAAGCGAAACAATCCATTCAAAAAGTATAAAGAGAAAAATTCAGAAAAATAATGGAACAAACGTTAGACCACTCAGACAAGGCTACATTATATAAGGGAAATAAATTTTTATAATCCCTTCGAAATAAGTAACATACTTTGGGGCAAGTTTTGCCAAAAACAGTAGTGACGAAAATCTAGACAAACATTCAAAAAAAAAAGAAACAACGCAGAATATATTATACTTAATTTTGAGACAAAGGAAGAGTTATATATTATAACTAAGAAGTTTAACAAGGAATAGTTAGAATATGCTCTTCTTGACAGCAATAAATCTGCCCCTGTTAGGTGATGATGTTTGCTTTGAGATGATTTGCCACCTAGCACCTTTGGCACAATCATACTTTATTTAAAATCTTACAGTCATTTATGCTCCAAAAATTAGTTTCCAGATATATGGGCGAAATGCAATTATAATTCCTATACCCAACCGGGAAAAGATGTTAGTAATGTGAATAATTATAGACCCTCTCATTAGCAAGTTGTATATGCAATTATTGGAGAAAATGGTAAATGCAGGACTTACATGGCACATTCGTGAAAATAAAATTTTAAGTCCCACACAGTTTTTTTGGTTCACAACGTAGCAGGTCTACATTAGTTCTGTGTAGTTTTCGAAGGACCATATACGTAGAGGATTTGAAAGAAAAAAAAAAAACAAATTACAATAGCTGTCTTTTTTGACATTCAAAAGGCATACGACTGCTACATGGAATTAAGCATTAATTAAATTAACGACATAAGTAACGCATGCCACCGGTCGATTGAAAGTAACTTTGTATATGGATGATTTTGGCAATATATTACGACAGCATCACGCATAAAACATGCAGAGAGAATTATTAATAAAACTATAATACAAATAGATGAATGGGCCTCATCCGTAGGCTTTAGATTTTGTCCATAGAAAAAACCCAAGCTATCATGTTTTAATCAAAAGTAAAATTTTGGAAAAAAGGTGAAGAAGCCGAATTAAAAATGAGAAACCATTCTATAAACCAATTACCAGCCAAACTGCAAATTTTTTTAGGTTTCATATTTGATACACATCTCAACTGGAAAGCCCATATACCTTACATAAAATCGAAATCCAAAAGAGCATTAAACCTAATTAAAAAACTA
>NC_061090.1:742637-752637 GCF_015104395.2 Macrobrachium nipponense | reverse complement strand
TACTGCAATTTTTATTTTTATAGGAGTTGACTTTCTCAATTATACTTGCGGTTATAATGCTGGTTTGTTATAACGTTTTTCAAATGAGGTTATAAACCACATTACCTTTTAAAATGAGGTACACTACAAGAATGTTACATGTTTCACTTTCAACAATAAAGAGTGGGGGAGGTTTCTTCAGCACATGGATATACCAGGTCATTACTGAAAGACACTACAATAGGATGCTGCCAAACAGAATGACAGACACACAGACAGAGCTTAAATGTCTCACTATAACCTGTAACAATCACTCTTTTCCGTCACAGAGAGTTTATGACAGTTCTCGCAACATAAAGAATATGTTGAAATTGATTGCGGACTCGAATTACATCAGGATGATATGAAACAGCTGACTCGATTACTTTAGTTTGTTGAATTTGATTGCAGAGTCGAATTATATATATATATGGATTCATTCAGTTTATCATCTTGACACTTCCGACCTCACTCATGTCAATGAATTTTTATTTATTTTTATGAAAAGGATAATTTCGACGTCTCGATTAATGATTACCGAAATGAATTACCTGTCTCTTTCAGGAAAGCGATACTATACTCTTCCTATCAAGGATACTTGTTTTTCCCTATCTGTTTACTCTTCCAAACAAGAAGGATATTGAATTTCTGGTTGCTCTCTCTCTCTCTCTCTCTCTCTCTCTCTCTCTCTCTCTCTCTCTCTCTCTCTCTCTCTCTCCAGTGAACATCAAGTCAATAATGGACAAAGAGTTATTCGAAAACACCACAAGATGGACATTGAATTCTAGTTGCTCTCTCACTCTCTCTCTCTCTCTCTCTCTCTCTCTCTTTTCCCAAAAGAACAGCAGACAAAGAATATACGAAAGACACTGTGTTTATAGAGACAAAGAATATCACATCCAATTTCTTTAATTAACGACCCGTTGTTCTTTATCCGCTTTCCGTCCTTTAATAAAGGTAGTAAGTATGTATGTTTGTAACTGGATCTGCACTTAGGAGAGCGCGTACGACAAGGAAAATATAAACAAACTGTTGGTATTTGGTGGAATAACAGCCAGGCTTGAAATGTCTGTTTATATAAAGTTTAGGAAATGTGGTGTCTGAGGATCGGTACTTTTGTGTGGCGTTGAGGGAAGTGGGTAACAGTTTGATTTGTGATTCGTCTGTTACCTTGTATAGTGATATCAGGCTTTTCTCTTTGTCCTTGATGTGGAATTGATGCGCTGAATTATTTACTTGTGAATACATGCACACAAACACACGTGCATATATATATATATTATATATATATATATAATTATATATATATATATATATATTATAAATATATATATGTGTGTGTGTGTGTGTGTGTGTGTATATAATATATATATATATATATATATATCTATATATATATATATATATATATATATATATATATATATATATATATATATATATACTAAAGTTGAAGGCGGTTGCTTGAAACAGATAAGCATCATCGGAGGGTGGAGAGATACCAAAATCCTTTAAAGTTATGTATTTATTGCTGACGTTTCAGGACCATGTGTCCCATTTTCGAAGCTAAAAAATTAAAGAATAACAGAATTAAAATGAGACTCAGATTAAAACATGATAAAAAGTTATTTCTTAACAAAATGCAAATTAGGTACAAGAGAAGGGAACAGTGATTACCAAGTAGTGCTGAAGGCAAAAGCTGAGTGACTGTCAGGGTCGTTTTGGTGCCGACGGAAACTCAAGAGAGGTACAGAGGAGTTGACGTGGACTGAGTATTTAAATTGGGAACCAGTTGTTTGATAAAAGAGATTCGAGTATTGCCAATTGGTGTTCGTTTGGAGCTTTGCCTATGATTTTGAAATCCTTGTAATTTATATTGTATTTGCATTTTTTTCCCATGATCTCTAATACAGGAAAATTCGGGGTTTGATAGTTTGACACCCGTACGATAGCTAACACCACGATGGGAATCTAATCTTACCTTTGACAACCTCTGGGTGGAGCCCACGTACTTCCCCAGGTCACATCTGGGCAATTAAACAAATATACGACTCTCGAGGTCATCAAAGGAAGCAGACTCTCTTTATATTTAAACAAGGACTTGATGGTCATTGGGTTACATGGGATCAATTTAAGTTGACTGCCGGTAGGTATTTGCTTACAATAAATCTCAGTTCTTGATAAAAATGGCTATCATAGATTAGGGGGACCACTAGCGTACAGATGTAGTTTTGGTACCGTTGGCAGTTCAAAATTTGGGTGGAAGATATTATTTAGAAATTTTCGCAGTTGTTTGTAAAGAAGTTCTGATGGACAGTTATTTACAAAGTACTGGTGGAGAACGTAAATTTCTTCATGAAACGTATTCCACCCGGATGTTAAAGTAAGCGCTCTGTGGAAGAGAGTAGACAGGGAATTTAACTTGAAATTTAAAAAGCAGTGGCTATAAAAGTTAGAACCCAGACCAGTAAACGTTCTCTTTTCTAAAAACAGTAGTATTAAAATGTTCGTCAAGTCTAAGAACCAACACATCAAGGAAGGGCAGTTTATTTTTCATTTTCATATTCAATTGTGAACTTGATATTTGGATGCATTTCATTGGCAAGTTCGCGGAATTCGTCTGCCCGATCTTTATTTTCTAAATAACAGAATGTGTCGTCAACAAATCTGCTATAAGATAAGAGGGGTGACAAGCCAGAGGGCAGCCGTCCAGCAACTGCTCCTCCAGGGAGCACATGAAAATATTAGCAAAAGTGGGGCCTAAAGGAGATCCCATGGCCATAACCATCGACTTGTACGTATGCTTTTTCCATTTAAAAATGAAGGCAGTGTCCAGCACCGCCAACTGAGTAACTTTTTAAAATCCGTGATATTAAAATTATTAAAAAGAACATCTGGGTTTGGAATAATTCGATTTAAAATAATTTCAATTGTTTCTTCCACTGGGATATGAATTGCTCTATGTACTTCAAAGTGCATGTGCACATACACACACACATGCATACATTTATCCTTTTATATATATATAGATATATATATATATTAGATATATATATATATATATATATATTATATATATATATATATATATATATAATATATATTTACTATCTTATGCATATGTATATATTATACATAATATATATATATATATATATATATATATATATATATATATATATATAGATATATATATATATATATAGATTTATGTTTACGCTTACATCCTTCCCTTATGTCTTATGTTCGACAAAACTTTCTAAGATAACAAGAATTTTCTTACATTCTCCTCATAAAATGTAGATGTATTAGCGTATGAAAGATATAAATCTCAAAGACAATAGTAATAATGATAATAACTAAGCAAACTCTGCCGATAAGCAAAGCGTTGTCTGTGAATAATACATCAGTATAACATCAACGAATATTTAAAATCGGGAACTAAACTCTAAAAGGAAAAACAAAAAGAATAAATTTATAAACTAGGGATATGTCTCCGGAACTACGATGATTCTAAAGAAAGCTTTGATATATAGAAGCAGTGAAGTTATGCTTTCTGGTAAACTGCAAACCTATGAAGAAAAAATGAACCCATTTGCCGTTCTTGAAAGCTTGAGAAAGTATCCAATAAAAAGTGGAGAAGGGAGGAAATCTTCAGGAAAAGAATAGCAGTCAAGAGAGATATATGGAAGTTATGATGCCACAAAAAAGCTTTCAGATTTCGTCTTTCTGTAAGAGTAGAGAGAGAGAGGAGAGAGAGAGAAAGAGAGAGAGAGAGAGAGAGAATAGCTATCAGAATATGGCTGGTCCTGTAGACTAGATTACTCAACACATTTCAGAAAACGTGTGTCAAAACAAGCATGATAAAAATAGGTTCTGCCTTTAGGGGTAATGCCATATGATTTAAATACTGAATGGCAATAGGCTCAATGTATAAAATAAATGTATATATATATATATATATATATATATATATATATAGATATATATATATATATATATATATATATATGATGATATATATATATATATATATATATATAATATATATATATATATATATATATATATATATATATATATATATATATATATATGTGTGTGTGTGTGTGTGTGCTTGTCTGTGTGTATCTAATAAAAGGAGCCCATAAATCGCCAAAATATTGAGAGAAAAAATACTATGTTTCAGAGACTGCTGTCGCTCTTTTCAGGTAAATGAATGAGAAAAGTTGCATTAAAGGTGGTATTTATACAAGAGATCCATCCACAGGTAAGCCATCAATTTAGGTCACTCCCGCTGATAATCTTCCTTTAATCCTCTTAAGCATTGGTTGAATGAAATCTGAAAACCATGCTCCCTTTGAGATGTTCATTACCTGCCTCTGTTTAATCAAGGCAGAATTCCATCATTTGACTCTTGTACCGGCAGTTGCTGCTATAAATTATAAGTGACAAATTCCAGTTTATTTTGTGGTTATGTTCATTTATATGGTTGAAAATAGCTGAGTTCTGTTGTCCATACCTAACTGCCGTTTATGTTGTATTAATCTCTGAAGAAAATGATTTACCTGTAAATCCGATGTAAGATTGGTCAGAGTCCTGGCATGGGATCTCATAGACCCCAGAGTCCCTGGGAGATGTCTTTTGTTGGACGTTAATCAGGGATTTGGCTAAGGTGTTTGGGTAGGTAAATGCAAAAGGGTTGGATTTCCCAAGGGTGTGGGGTTACTCTCTTAATCGTCTCCAGGTGAGGAATTTTTATTTTATTGTTGGGTGTCTCTGGTCTTGTCTTTAGGGGGTCGGTAGAAAATTACGTTTGCTTTTTGAAATGCTTTCTCAATTATATGGTCAGGATACTTTAAAGACGTAAGTTGCTTGCGAATTAGTTCAAATTCTTTTTCCAGGAAATCTGGGGAACAAATTCGTAAGGCTCTTAAGAATAGGTTGCTAGCTACCCAACCTATCTTGATAGTAATGTCGTGATAGCTAAAGTAGTGAATTATATGAAAGTGAGAACGTTGGTTTTCTGTATGGTGGTAAATTTGTATTCTGTCGTGTCTCTGATTATTAAAACATCAAGAAAAGGAATTTTGTGTCTGTTTCCCATTCAACTTTAAATTTGATGCTGCGCACGTAATGCGTTTAATTTTGAGAGTAATTCATTGAAATTACCCCACCTATTTATCCCAAAATGTTAGGATATCATCCACGTATCTCATCCACAGCATGTTTTTTTGGGTTTTATTGCATTTATTACTGTAGCTTCAAGGTATTCCATGTACAGATTGGCTAAAACAGGACTTAAAGGACTATCCATACTACACCCGAATTTTTGCTTGTAGAATGATTCCCGGAATGAAAATACGTTATTAGATGCACATAATTCAACTACCTTTATTATTTTGTCAAGCGCCAATGGGAAAGGATCTGAATAGGGGGATAATATTTCCCTTAAAAACTGAAGAACGTCCTATACTGGTACTTTTGTGAATAGGGAGTCTACGTCATAGTACCAGTACAGGGCGTTTTCTTCGTTTTTAAGTTTTTTGAAGGGAAATTATCCCCCTATTCAGATCATTTCCCATTGGCGCTTGACAACCCAAAAACATGCTGTGGATGAGATACGTGGATGATATCCTAACATTTTGGGATAATAGGTGGGGTAATTTCAATGAATTACTCTCAAAATTGAACGCATTAGTGCGCAGCATCAAATTTAAAGTTGAATGGGAAACAGACACAAAATTTTTTCTTTTCTTGATGTTTTTAATAATCAGAGACACGACAGAATACAATTTACCATATACAGAAAACCAACGTTCTCACTTTCATATATTCACTACTTTAGCTATCACGACATTACTATCAAGATAGGTGTGCTAGCAACCTATTCTTAAGAGCCTTACGAATTTGTTCCCCAGATTTCCTGGAAAAAAATTTGAACTAATTCGCAAGCAACTTTCGCCTTTAAAGTATCCTGACCATGATAATTGAGAAAGCAATTAAAAAAGCAAACGTAATTTTCTACCGACCCCCTAAAGACAAGACCAGAGACATACCCAACAATAAAATAAAAATTCCTCACCTGGAGACGATTAAGAGAGTAACCCACACTCTTGGTAAATCCAACCCTTTTTGCATTTACCTACCCCAACACCTTAGCCAAATCCTTGATTAACGTCCAACAAAAGACATCCCCCAAGGACACAGGTTTACGAAATCCATGCCTAGACTATGACCAATCTTACATCGGATTTATGAGGAAAATCACTTTTCCAAAGATTAATACAACATAAACGGTCAGTTAGGTATGGACAACAGAACTCAGCTATTTTCAACCATATAAATGAACATAACCACAGAATAAACTGGAATTTGTCACTTATAATTTATAACAGCAACTGCCGGTACAAGAGTCAAATGATGAATCTGCCTTGATTAAACAGAGGCAGGTAATGAACATCTCAAAGGGAGCATGGAGTATGGTATTCAGATGTCATTGACAAAGTTTCATTCGACCAATGCTTAGGAGGATTAAAGGAAGATTATCAGCGGGAGTGACCTAAATTGGCTTACCTGTGGATGGATCTCTTGGTATAAATACCACCTTTTCTGCAACTTTTCGCATTCATCTACCTGAAAGAGAGCGACAGCAGTCTCTGAAATATAGTATTTTTCTCTCCATATTTTAGCGTTTTTATGGCTCCTTTTATCAGATACACACACACACGCACACACACACACACACACTCACACACACACATACAAACACACACACATATATATATATATATATATATATATATATATATATATATATATATATATATTATATATATATATATATATATATATATATATATATATATTGAGCCTATTGCCAATCAGTATTCAAATCATATGGCATTCCCCTAAAGGCAGAATCTATTTTTATCATGCTTGTTTTGACACACGTTTTTCTGAAATGTGTTGAGTAATCTAGTCTACAGGACCAGCCATATTCTGATAGCTATTCTCTCTCTCTCTCTCTCTCTCTCTCTCTCTCTCTCTCTCTTCTCTCTCTCTTCTCTTCCAGAAAGACGAAATGTGAAAGCTTTTTGTGACATTATAACCTTCCAATATCTCCCTTGACTGCTATTCTTCTCCTGAAGATTTCCTACCTCCTCCACTTTTTTATTGAGTACTTTCTCAAGCTCTCAAGAACGGCAAATGGGTTAATTTTTCTTTCATGGGTTCGCAATTTACCAAAAAGCATAACTTCACTGCTTCTATATTCAAAGCTCTCTTTAGAATTCATCGTAGTTCTGGAGACATATCCCCAGTTTATAAATTTATTCTATTTTGTTTTTCCTTTTAGATTTTGGTTCCCGATTTTAAATATTCGTTGATGTTATACTGATGTATTATTCACAGACAACGCTTTGCTTATCGGTAGAGTTTGCTTATTATTATCATTATTACTATTGTCTTTAAGATTTATATCTTTCATACGCTAATACATCTACATTTTATGAGAGAAGGTAAGAATTCTTGTTCATCTAGAAAGTTTTGTCGACATAAGACATAATGGAAGGATTTGTTAAGCACGAATATACATCCATATATATATATATATATATATGGGATGGGAAAATAAATATATGTATGTGTGTGTATGTGTCACATGCACTTTGAAATACATAGAGGAATTACAGTAATAGGATGGCATCGAGTTCCCATTTGCGTGATGAGTTTCTTGTGAAGAAAATAATTAATTGAAAACGAAGCATTTGTTTCTTCTCTCCATCAAAGAAGAATGAGTACTGCAAGAAATACCGATTCGGTTTTGTTCTCTGAAGTAAGAATGGGTTTTCAATGTTGTTGCAGAAATACAGTCCAGAAGACCTACTAAGATTTTATTTTTTTATTAATCCATTTTATGCGGTTGGCTGTTTATTTCAAGCCACTGAAAAGAACTGTTTTGACATCTAACAGCTCTAAATTTTGGAAATATCAAAGAAATGCAAACAAATGCCATACATCTCTCCTCAGGAACTCCACCCGGAAAAAGGAATGAGTAAAAACGCTAAATACCATCCAAGTAACCAAAAGGAATAATTCCCATTTTTCTTAATATACTTATCATAAAAATCTCCTAGAGACTCCCACATCTGCAGAAGCCTAAAATGACAGAGTAGAAGTTCTCCCAGAAGCCTAATGAAATCTCCTAGAGCCATGAAAAATTGTACATCATTCGGAAAAAAAGGACAAATATTAAACACTAACAACGCACATATCACAGAAAAAAAATATCAAAGAAAAGTAATATAGTTGTTGATTTTCATTCTAATGTAAGTAACATTGGGATAAAAAAATAGATGGTTTAAAAAAACCCAAGGACTCTATCATACTCGGAACGTAGAAATATTTTCCCATTTTACTTCTTGGCAGAATATTTATTTTGAAGATGAACGACAAATAACGGACTTTACTTGAATTGTTCTTGCTTTCCACGATGAGATTTGTTTTTGTTTTGTTTTTTTGCGGCCACATGACGGACACGAACTGAACTTTAAAAAATTTACTTTTGGCATTTTTTTTTTTTTTTTTTTTTTTTACAATGTGCTAATTTGCCACAGTGCAGCTGATGTTTAATCATCTCTGAATATGAATGTTCATGACCACGGTTCAACATTAAAATGCAAATAAAGCCATATGATACTTTGTAAAATTCTTCCCGAAGAAATCACTTACAATTCCCGAGATGCAATAATATCATATATATATATATATATATATATATATACTATATATATATATATATATATATATATATATATATATATATACATCTATATATATATAGTATATATATATATAGTATAAAATTATATACATATGTAGCCATAAATGGTTACATTACAAATGCTATTCCTGAGTTCTTCGCCGCCACCGAGCAGGTTATGACCTCAGCGGAAACAATTTAGAGGACTCGCGAGAGGAAAAATTAATCCCTTTTGGTGGTCAGCGAAACGTGAAAATACATTGAATATATTCCCTGGCTTCTCTCGCGCCTAGACAACTTTGAATTTTTTTCTTTTTTACACTGACCCACATCTCAATCATTTGAGTAAAATAGAAAAAATAACCAAGTAAGCATCCTATGTTCAGTGTAAATTAACAAATAACCTTCCATAATAAGTCACCAATATAGAACAATGAAAATACATACGAATTACAAAAAAATGGACTTGATATTAGAAAGAAAATCACATAGGACAGCACAGAGTCACGGAATGTATACATAAGATATATACAAGAAGAGGGCGAAGATAAACAATATGCAAATAGCTTTTATAATAGAACAATACCGTATTGAAATCTCTCTTGATCCAGAAAAGAACCATTGACAATTGTTCTACGTCTTCAACTGTACAGAAGAGAGACTGAAGTTGATGTGAAAGACACCCATCAAAGTAATTAGTGGAAGAGTGAGCGATGGTGTAAGTAAACAGGTCTTGAAGTTTGTTTTAAATTTCCTACACCGGTTTAATGCAATAGTTCTTATTCCAGGTCTTTAGTTCTTAGCGATGTGACCGCTCTATAAACCAGTTACCCTTACGTCGCTATATGGACAACAGAGATTATTGCTGACAAGGCATTTGCCATTTGTATGTTTACGCTTTGGAGATAAGATTCTTGACTAACTTTTGACCAACAACGTTGCTATTGTTAACATTTGAATTTAGGACGTCACCGGCCATTGTAGTGTTTATGTTTAGGATGTTAGTGTTCATAGTTTGATTTTGGTGATCAGTCATGACTTTATTTTTTATGCATACACACACACACAGGTATATATATATATATATATATATATATATATATATATATATATATATATATATATATATATATATATATATATATATATATATATATATATATATATATGTGTGTGTGTGTGTGTGTGTGTGGTGTGTGTGTGTGTGTGTATTCAAAA
>NC_061090.1:732745-735245 GCF_015104395.2 Macrobrachium nipponense | reverse complement strand
TCTCGGGCAGAGTAATCATTTTCAGTGACGAAAAGACCTTCACTTATAATGTTGTGTCTGTGTACGTACGGGTTTCCTTTTTATTCTTCCTCTTTCTCTCTTCTCTTCTCTTATGATTAGTCAGTCTTTCTTCGGTAGCTTGGTTTCATTTGAGGAGTAAAGTGTTATATGGGATAACCTTCCTCTAATTTTGGTTGAGTTTTTTCTTTTCTTAGGAACATTGTAGATTAATTTCCTTTCATTCTCCAGTCTCTCAGGATTTTAAGGCTTGAGTATGAATTAGGACTCTTGGCAAGTTAAACACCACTTAGTTTATCTTACTTATTATTAAGAGTACTAGTTTAACAGTCTATCAAATTACACAACACTACACAAGGAACAGAGTATACCGACACAGCCTCCCCGTATAAGGCTTAGTTCCTAACTGAACTTCTCTGAGACCTCAAGTGAAGTCTCAACCTAACTTCTACAGTTAAACTCCTCCTTAACTTCTACTAAGTACAGCATCCTACTTCTACTTGAGTGGTTTTTTCCAGCTTCCGTGCCACCCCTTGACTAGTCTTAAGGGTTATCCTAATCTATCGTAACCACCCACGACGGTGTCAAAGTTCAGATTTTCCACTGGAGTAAACATTTTCTTGCTTTGGCGAAGTACGGGTTGTGTTTTGTCTCATTTTTCCAAACTGCTATTGCTGCAGTATATTTGGCCACCTACAGTCAGTGACCCTCAATGCATAAAATTATCAAAATACTTATTCATAAAATATACAATGTTGAAAGCAATCATAAATGGCAATATATACAACAATGTTAGAACATTAGTTACTTGAAGGCAAATTATTCAGTAAAGTCTTATTGGTGTTGAGTTTGTTAATAACTAACGGTGAGTACTAACAAAACAATATTTACCATTGACATAATGGTGAAATGTCAGTCTTGTATACATGGAAAAAATGATTAGCTGCTTCAAGTTTGGTAAATGATTGTAACTTAAGTTTTGGAAAATTTGAAATCTTTGACATATTCAAAATGATTTATGTGGCTAGATAAGTGAATCAAGGTTGGGTCCTGGTGATATCTACTTTTTTGGGGCTTACTGTATGGTAATAATGTTTTAATTCCACTCTGATTTTCATTATTTGAATTATCCTGAGAACAGTCCATTGCCATGCATTACAAGCCTACCATTATTGCTACTTACACCTTAAACTTATCTAGCCACATAAATCATTTTGATATGTCAAAGATTTCAAATTTTCCAAACTTAAGTTACAATCATTTACCAAACTTGAAGCAGCTAATCATTTTTTCCATGTATACAAGACTGACATTTCACCCATTATGTCAATGGTAAATATTGTTTTGTTAGTACTCACCAGTTAGTTATTAACAAACTCAACACCAATAAGACTTTACTGAATAATTTGCCTTCAAGTAACTAATGTTCTAACATTGTTGTATATATTGCCATTTATGATTGCTTTCAACATTGTATATTTTATGAATGCAGTATTTTGATAATTTTATGCATTGAGGTCACTGACTGTAGGTGGCCAAATATACTGCAGCAATAGCAGTTTGGAAAAATGAGACAAAACACAACCCGTACTTCGCCCAAAGCAAGAAAATGTTTACTCCAGTGGAAAATCTGAACTTTGACACCGTCGTGGGTGGTTACGATAGATTAGGATAACCCTTAAGACTAGTCAAGGGGTGGCACCGGAAGCTGGAAAAGCCACTCAAGTAGAAGTAGGATGTGTCTTAGTAGAAGTTAAGGAGGAGTTTAACTGTAGAAGTTAGGTTGAGACTTCACTTGAGGTCTCAGAGAAGTTCAGTTAGGAACTAAGCCTTATAAGGGAGGCTGTGTCCGGTATACTCTGTTCCTTGTGTAGTGTTGTGTAATTTGATAGACTGTTAAACTAGTACTCTTAATAATAAGTAAGATAAACTAAGTGGTGTTTAACTTGCCAAGAGTCCTAATTCATACTCAAGCCTTAAAATCCTGAGAGACTGGAGAATGAAAGGAAATTAATCTACAATGTTCCTAGGAAAAGAAAAAATCTCAACCAAAATTAGAGGAAGGTTATCCCATATAACACTTTACTCCTCAAATGAAACCAAGCGACCGGGGGGGGGGGGGGGGAAGAAGGACTGACTAATCATAAGAGAAGAGAAGAGAGAAAGAGGAAGAATAAAAAGGAAACCCGTACGTACACAGACGCAACATTAGAAGCGAAGGTCTTTTCGTCACTGAAAATGATTACTCTGCCCGAGAAGTCTAATAACCCGTCTTGCAAATAACGTTGTTTCACTGCCCGAGTCATAGATGGATACCGTCTTCGTGGAGCCTGTTTTTAGAGTTCCAGCCGAAACACGCAAGTTTATCGTGTCCTTTATAGCAACTGCATTTGTAAGTGGGTTTTACGTGGCTACTTCCCTGATCGCCCTATTTTCGGGGGTCGTTTCTCTTGGACCACCGATTCTTTGTTGATTACAATCC
>NC_061090.1:720245-727745 GCF_015104395.2 Macrobrachium nipponense | reverse complement strand
TGCATTGAGACAAAAATTCTCAATGATCTGTAAAGGGCATTGTTATTTCTTTGATTAAATTCATGATAATGCAAAAGGAGAAATTAAAATACAGTCTCTACATACAAAGTTACAGAGCAAAGAGGCAAAAAAGAGAAATGATGCACCAATTAGTTTTAAGGAAAAAAACAAAGAAAGAATAATGAGAGATACATTCAGACAGGATAGAATATATAATATATATATATATATATATATATATATAATATATATATATATATATATATATAGAAATATTATATATATATATATATGTGTGTGTGTGTGTGTGTGTGTGTGTGTGTGTATGTATGTATGTATGTATACACACACACACACACACACACACACATATATATATATATATATACTATATATATATATATATGATATATATATATATATATATATATATATATATATATAATATATATAATATTATATATATAACGGTTACCTAATTTGAAATATTTTTCTGAATCTAAACCCATTTATTCCCATCGTTCATCTCTATCTACCCAGTCTCTCTCTCTCTCTCTCCCGCACCTTCAGCTTAGAGATCCCATCCTCCCCCACCACCCCACCGACCCCCGAACATCCCCTCTCCTTTAGCCATCTTTCTTCCGTGACAGAACTCGCGGTAATTTATCCTTCTTTTTGTTTTCCACAGCGAATCTTCTCTGATATCCTTAAGTCTGTCTGATAGGGTCGTCGGATTATCCCATCACGTTGCGTCAGAAAAAAGGTTTAGCGACTAAAGACCTAAATATTTGCAGTCTTGAGGTCACTTGCGTGATTGTTCGTGAGGTTTCATTGCAAGTTTGTTACGACTTTTTAAGGACGTTAGAGTTAAGTAGTATATCTTAGTTCAACCAGACCACTGAGTTGATTAACAGCTCACCTATAGGGCTGGCCCGAAGAGTCAAGATATTTTTACGTGGTTATAGGAACCAATTGGTTACTTAGCAACGGGATCTATGTATACAGCATGATGTGGGCTCCGAAACCACATCGATAAATGAATTTCTATCACCAGAAATAATTCCTCTGATTCTGCGTTGGCAGAGCGGCGTATCGAACCCGGACCGTTGCCCTGAGATTTAATCAAACCCGGACCCTGGGATTGAATCGAACCTGGATCCTGAGATTGAATCGAACCCAGACCGGACCCTGCCCTGAGATCGAATCGAACCCGGACCCTGAGATTGAATCGAACCTGGATCCTGAGATTGAATTGAACCCGGACCCTGAGATCGAATCGAACCCGGACCCTGAGATCGAATCGAACCCGGACCCTGAGATTGAATCGAACCCGGATCCTGAGATTGAATCGAACCCGGACCCTGAGATTGAATCGAACCCGGATCCTGAGATTGAATCGAACCCGGATCCTGAGATTGAATCGAACCCAGACCCTGAGATCAAATTGAACCTGGATCCTGAGATTGAATCGAACCGGATCCTGAGATCAAATTGAACTGGACCCTGAGATTGAATCGAACCCGGAACCTCCCCTGAGATCGAATCGAACCCGGACCCCTGAGATTTGAATCGAACCCGGATCCTGAGATTGAATTGAACCCGGACCCTGAGATCGACTCGAACCCGGAACCTCCCCTGAGATCGAATCGAACCCGGACCCTGAGATTGAATCGAACCCGGATCCTGAGATTGAATCGAACCCGGATCCTGAGATTGAATCGAACCCGGATCCTGAGATTGAATCGAAACCCGGATCCTGAGATTGAATCGAACCCGGACCCTGAGATCGAATCGAACCCGGACCCTGAGATCGAATCGAACCCGGACCCTGAGATCGAATCGAACCCGGACCCTGAGATTGAATCGAACCTGGATCCTGAGATTGAATCGAACCCGGACCCTGAGATTGAATCGAACCTGGATCCGGAGATAGAATCGAACCCGGAATCGGAGATCAAATCGAACCTGGATCCTGAGATTGAATCGAACCTGGATCCTGAGATCAAATCGAACCTGGACCCTGAGATTGAATCGAACCCGGACCCTGAGATCGAATCGACCCCGGATCCTGAGATTGAATTAAACCCGGACCCTGCCCTGAGATAGAATCGAACCCAGACCCTGAGATCGGTAGATGAGGACATTAGAAAAGATAATTATATATGAGATAAGGCTTATCAAAACAACCATCGTGCTTATACTTCTAATGTGGAAAGAAGTTGAAGAGAGAGAGAGAGGAAAGAAAGAGAGAGAGAGATGAGAGAGAGAGAGAGAGAGAGAGAAAGAGAGGTAATGATAATTAAACAGTTTTATCCATCATTTCTTCTATCTTTTCCAAAGTGCTGCTGGTTTTTGCTTAAAATCTGAAAGAATATATAGCTGTTTTGCTTTGCCATTGTTTGAAAGAAACTGTAACCCAACGGAACGTCGTAAGCCGAACCCGTCGTAAGCTGGGGCTGCCTTATATATTATATTATCATTAAGGAAAATTATTATAAACTTATTACATACATGTACCATAAAATATATCCATCTAAGTAAAAGAGAGAGAAGAAATCCTTAAACTTCCGAGTTTACGGATCGCTAATGAGCTGCAGCGAAAAGGAGCAGTGACGCAGTCTCCTTGCTTCAAATTCATTTGTTACGTGTTGGACACAGCGGGGGGGGGGGGGGGGATGCTTAGTTTACTGAAGATATTATTATTGTTCTTACAATTTATAGTGAAACGTAGGTATACTGCATAATGAAAGGGATATAAATTGGTTCTTGACTTGAAGCATTCAAATTTAAATATTTGCTTCATTCAAATGTTTATATAATGTAATGTGTTTCATATATATTTATGTTTTTTTTCAGGCAATGCATAATTCACTCCAATATCATTCAAGCACCATAGGATACACCACTACATTTTATCCAAGGTAAGTGTTCAACATTTCTCTTAGTGTAAAAGTATATGTGTTTGTGTGTGTGTGTGTGTGTGTGTGTGTAGGATTTATATAAATGATTTTTGCAAATCTCTGTACGCTTGCACCCTAGGATCAACTCAAATATACCCTTAGGATTTGTCTGCATCAATTTCGGCGCACACCGTCTTTCATAATAAAATTCAAATATTGTCACACATATTTTTCCATTTTACCATTATGTTTTCACAATTCATAGGCTTTATCATTTACATTAGTGTTCAGAGAGCATAAATGAAACTTATACATACGTACAAATCTAAGCATTGCATTTTGATAGATTCGATATTGACAGTAAGATGAAAAAAACAACTTCAGAAAATGACTCAGTCCTAAATCTCGGTTTCTAATTAGAGTTCTCTCTCTCTCTCTCTCTCTCTCTCTCTCTCTCTCTCTCTCTCTCTCTCTCTCTCTCTCTCTCTCTCTCTCTCTCGGTGCCGATGTTTGTATAGAGAACTCTAGAAATATGTGAAAAAAAGCCAGAAATTGCAAGAATGTTTCTGTACAAAGAATGTTTCTGTGCTTAATGTTTCTTTACAAAGTGATAGAAGTTCAGCTTTATATCCATCTCGCTTTTTCTCTCTTCTCTCACTTTCACCGTTGTTCAGTTGGGATAACTGAACCGGCCTTATTAAGCAAGGTCTTTGTACACTTTTTTTTTGGAACATCACACAAAGATAATAAAGTTTTTCTATCAACCAGGTTCAAAATGAAATCTATTGTCATTTACGACGGAAAAATGAAATCCCAAAACATCTGCGATTACGACGTATCCGAGAAGCTTCCTCGTCAGTGAATTAAACAGTAATTCTAATGTTGATGTCACTGAACTCCAAAGATCTGAAACAGAGTCAGAGGGAAGGTTAACTTAAAGGAGCAGCCGGTTCTCTTTCAAGAGGAGGAATCAGCTTTACAAACCGGCTGCATCAAGAGCTTTAAATTAATACAACATAAAACGGTCAGTAGGTATGGACAACCAGAACTCAGCTATTTTCAACCATATAAATGAACATAACCACAGAATAAACTGGAATTTGTCACTTATAATTTATAACAGCAACTGCCGGTACAAGAGTCAAATGATGGAATCTGCCTTGATTAAACAGAGGCAGGTAATGAACCATCTCAAAGGGAGCATGGAGTATGGTATTCAGAGTCATTTTGACAGTTTTTCATTCGAACCAAATGCTTAAGAGGATTAAAGGAAGATTTATCAGCGGGAGTGACCTAGAAATTGGGCTTACCTGTGGATGGATCTCTTGGTATAAATACCACCTTTTCTGCAACTTTTCGCATTCATCTACCTGAAGAGAGCGACAGCAGTCTCTGAAATATAGTATTTTTCTCTCCATATTTTAGCGTTTTTATGGGCTCCTTTTTATCAGATACACACACACGCACACACACACACACACACACTCACACACACACATACAAACACACACACACACACATATATATATATATATATATATATATATATATATATATATATATATATATATATATATATATATATATATATATATATTATTTATATATTGAGCCTATTGCCATCAGTATTCAAATCATATGGCATTCCCCTAAAGGCAGAATCTATTTTTATCATGCTTGTTTTGACACACGTTTCTGAAATGTGTTGAGTAAAATCTAGTCTACAGGACCTGCCATATTCTGATAGCTATTCTCTCTCCCTCTCTCTCTCTCTTCTCTCTCTTCTCTCTCTCTCTCTCTCTCTCTCTTCCAGAAAGACGAAATGTGAAAGCTTTTTGTGGCATCATAACCTTCCTATATATCTCCCTTGACTGCTATTCTTCTCCTGAAGATTTCCTCCCTCCTCCACTTTTTATTGGGTACTTTCTCAAGCTCTCAAGAACGGCAAATGGGTTAATTTTTCTTTCATGGGTTTGCAGTTTACCAGAAAGCATAACTTCATTGCTTCTATATATCAAAGCTTTCTTTAGAATTCATCGTAGTTCTGGAGACATATCCCCCAGTTTATAGATTTATTCTATTTTGTTTTTTCCTTTTAGATTTTGGTTCCCGATTTTAAATATTCGTTGATGTTATAACTGATGTATTATTCACAGACAACGCTTTGCTTATCGGTAGAGTTTGCTTATTATTATCATTATTACTATTGTCTTTAAGATTTATATCTTTCATACGCTAATACATCTACATTTTATGAGAGAAGGTAAGAATTCTTGTTTATCTAGAAAGTTTTGTCGAACATAAGACATAATGGAAGGATGTAAGCACGAACATAAATCCATATATATATATATAAATGGATAAATATATGTATGTGTGTGTATGTCACATGCACTTTGAAATACATAGAGAGAAATTTACAGTAATAGGATGGCATCGAGTTCCCATTTGCGTGATGAGTTTCTTTGTGAAGAAATAATTAATTGAAAACGAAGCATTTGTTTCTTCTCTCATCAAAGAAGAATGAGTACTGCAAGAAATCCAATACGATTCGGTTTTGTTCTCTGAAGTAAGAATGGGTTTTCAATGTTGTTGCAGAAATACAGTCCAGAAGAACCTACTATAAGATTTTTTTTTTTTTTTATTTATCCAGCGGTGGCTGTTTATTTCTAGCCACTGAAAAGAACTGTTTTGACATCTAACGGGCTCTAAATTTTAGAAATCTCAAAGAAATGCAAACAAAGCCCATACATCTCTCCTCAGGAACTCCACCCGGAAAAAGGAATGAGTAAAACGCTAAATACCTCCAAGTAACCAAAAGGAATAATTCCCATTTCTTAAATATACCTATCATAAAAATCTCCTAGAGACTCCCACATCTGCAGAAGCCTAAAATGACAGAGTAGAAGTCTCCCAGAAGCCTAATGAAATCTCCTAGAGCCATGAAAAATTGTACATCATTCGGAAAAAAAGGACAAACTATTGAACACTAACAACGCACAATCCCACAGAAAAGAATATGAAAGGAAAGTAATATAGTTGTTGATTTTCATTCTAATGTAAGTAACATTGGGATAAAAAAAATAGATGTTTTAAAACCCAAGGACTCTATCATACTCGAAACGTAGGAATATTTTCCCATTTTACTTGTTGGCAGAATATTTGTTTTGAAGATGAACGACAAATAACGGACTTTACTTGAATTGTTCTTGCTTTCCACGATGAAATTTGTTTTTGTTTTGTTTTTTTGCGGCCACATGACGGACACGAACTGAACTTTAAAAAAAATTTACTTTTGGCTTTTTTTTTTTTTTTGTGTTTTTTTACAATGTACTAATGTCACAGTGCAGCTGATGTTTTAATCATCTCTGAATATGAATGTTCATGACCACGGTTCATCATTAAAATGCAAATAAAGCCATATGATACTTGTAAAAATTCTTCCCAAAGAAATCACTTACAATTCCCGAGATGCAATATATATATATAATATATATATATATATATATATATATATATATATATATATATATATATATATATATATATATATATATATATATATATATATATATATATATATATATATATATAATAGTAGAAATTATATACATATGTAGCCATAAATGGTTACATTAACAACTGCTATTCCTGAGTTCGCCGCCACCGAGCAGGTTATGACCTCAGCGGAAACAATTTAGAGGACTCGCGAGAGGAAAAATTATCCCTTTTGGTGGTCAGACGAAACGTGAAAATACATTGAATATATTCCCTGGCTTCTCTCGCGCCTAGACAACTTTGAATTTTTTACACTGACCACATCTCAATCATTTGAGTAAAATGAAAAAAATAACCAAGTAAGCGTCCTATGTTTCAGTGTAAATTAACAAAAAACCTTCCATAATGAGTCACCAATACAGGAACAATGAAAATACATACGAATTAAAAAAAATGGACTTGATATTAGAAAGAAAATCACCTAGGACCGCAATGAGTCACGGAATGTATACATAAAATGTATACAAGAAGAGGACGAAGATGAACAATATGCAAATAGCTTTCATACTAGAGCAATACCGTATTGAAATTCTCTCTTGATCCAGAAAAGAAACCATTGACAATTGTTCTACGTCTTCACTGTACAGAAGAGAGAACTGATGTTGATGTGAAAGACACCATCAAGTAATTCCAGGGTCTTTAGTTCTTAGCGATGTGACCGCTCTATAACCAGTTAACCTTACGTCGCATATATGGACAACAGAGATTATTGCTGACAAGACATTTGCCATTTGTATGTTTACGCTTTGAGATAAGATTCTTGACTAACTTTTGACAACAACGTTGCTATTGTAACATTTGAATTTAGGACGTCACCGGCCATTGTATGTTTATGTTTAGGATGTTAGTGTTCATAGTTTGATTTTGGTGATCAGTCAGGACTTTTATTTTTTATGCATACACACACACACAGGTATATATATATATATATATATATATATATATATATATATATATATATATATATATATATATATATATATATATATATATAATGTGTGTGTGTGTGTGTGTGTGTGTGTGTGTGTGTGTGTATTCAAAA
>NC_061090.1:715062-717562 GCF_015104395.2 Macrobrachium nipponense | reverse complement strand
GTCAGCTAAAATATAACAAGTATCTTACTGCGTTGCGGGAACTTTGAAATCCAAAAAAAGTTAATCCGTCATATAGATCAACTAAACATGTATCATACAAGCCGTTCGATCTCTCTCTCTCTCTCTCTCTCTCTCTCTCTCTCTCTCTCTCTCTTCAGTGGTTTAAACTGTGTATGCATATTGTCAGCTAAAATATAATAAGCATCCTATTGCTATGCAGTTAAAAAAAATAAGGCAAAATTTAGTCATGAGGACTTATACTCACGTAAGACCTCTCGTTCCAGTGGCTTGATCTAACATTAGCATCATTATTTTCATTATTATTTGGCGAGGTCCCCCCCGCCCCCCGGGGTAATGGACGCCTCCTTTTTAAAGAGAACAAGCTGCTGCTCCTTCAACCTTCACCCTGACATTATTTGAACTCTTCGCTGTATATTGGCCTGATTATTTGAATGGCTCTTTCAAACACTCCCACGGTGACCGGCCTCTAGATACCCCGGAGCTATATAATGAGCAGCGCCGTAATTACAGACGATCCTGGATTTCATTTCCTTCCTGTTTTTAAACGCGTTTGATAATGAAAATAGATTTCTCCCAGCTGCGTAAATGGGAAGATTTTTTTATGTTTTATGAACTGGTTATAAAAAAAGTTTTATATCTTTTTTGTAGTGCTTATAAAAAGTTTTATATCTTTATGTACTGCTCATATAAAGTTTTACATTTTTATGTACTGCTTATAAAAAAGTTTTATATCTTTTTGCACTGCTTATAAAAAAGTTTCATGTCTCATGTACTGCTCATAAAAAATGTTTGACATCTTTTTGATACTGCTTATAATAAAGAAGTTTTATGTCTCATGTACTGCTTATAAAAGAATGAAAAAGAAAAAGATTGTTCGTCAGTTTTATGAAACTGTTTCGTTAATGCTAATTAATTGTGATTTATCGCAGTTGTTTTTTCTTGATATAAGTTAAAAAAAAAAAAAGAATAAGATTCTCAACAATTAATTGATATTGAACGATGCAGTCGACCCAAAGTTGCTCTGAAACTAGTGAAGTATTTTAGGTGCTGAATAGTGCTGAGTTTGCCTGGAATTTTTGTTATGGAACTGGTAATGAATTAACTCTAATTTTTTATTCGAATTGACACAACTGGGAATGAGTGTTGATTTTCGACACGGAATTGGGAAACTTTTGTCACTTTGAAATTTGTACTCGGAAGTGGATGGAATTAGTCTGGAATTTTTCATGACTGAAAGGTTTTAGTATTGACCTAAAATTGGTACAAAGCGGTTTTCTGATACTTTTTGGAAGAGAGTTATTGGATAATACATACGAGGTGCGGCTGAAACAAGCGGATGTAGAACTGGTGTAACTGACAAAGAACAAGCGGACTTGGGTGTAAACGGTGCAGAATTAGTGAGAATTTTTGACAGGAAATTGTTATATATAGCCACAAATAGCATGGAAATTGTGTCATTGAATTATCGGTTTCGAATTATGTGAAATTTGCTAAACAGGCGTGGAAAGAGCCGGATTGTACAAAATTGGGGCAGTTGGAACAGTTTTTTAACAGGACTTTTCGTCTGACAATAGCAAGAAAAATGCATAAATCAATTAGCTGAATCTTCAAGGAATCTCCTCACCATCTCTAAAGTGTACTAAACACAATTATGAATCGTAAATATGCGTCACTAGCTCACAACAAAGATAGACGTATTATTTTCTCGCTACCTAATAATAATAATAATAATAATAATAATAATAATAATAATAGTAGGCGGATACATTGTGATAGCAACTTATTCCGAGCAGTATTCCTTCCATAACTGTTAGAACTAGTGCTGATTCTGATACTGGTACCTTATGCTAGTTCACTGTAATACAAAAAGTTCATTTAGGACAGCAATCTTATACCAAACAACATGCAGTCCTTAGCCTAAGGCTATGGTGTACTCATGCAAATCTTAACCGTTACACATCGCAGTTAGCCTGACTTGACATGCATAACAGGAGGAATTTACCTGAAGAATTAACATTTTCATAAACTTATGGAAGAATATTTCGTGTCTTAGCCTACGGCTGGTGGTACAATTGCAATCACATATAAGCTCAACATGATGCAACTCACATAACTGTTTCATTACAATTCTTAGTAATTGGCAGTCATATAAATCTAAAAATAAAAAAGAACATTATTAAATATTAGGGCGATATATAAACTATAAACTAAGACAAGTGCAGACCTTTTACAAGGGAGAAATATGGTATTTCAAATTAAAACAAGGGGAGCTACATTCCTTTTTCCTCTAGCGTTGCCACACACGTCTCGAACAGTGTAATTTGAACTTACGCAACTGCGCACTTACGCACTTACGTACGCACACTCGATCATAAACAACCTCAGCTTTGAGTGGTTAACTTTATATCTTGATAAAATGGAAACCAGTTCGTTTTTCCAGTCCACCAATGATGAAAGGGGTATTACCAATAATTTTAAT
>NC_061090.1:705062-710062 GCF_015104395.2 Macrobrachium nipponense | reverse complement strand
TCGTTCAGAGAGTGAATACTCTGAGCGTCTTTGTAATGCTCTAATGAAATTATTATTATTATAATAAGATTCACATCATCCAGTATTTTGTATGTACTGCTGTCAATGCAAAACATGCCGTATTCAATTATATATATATATATATATATATATATATATATATACATATATATATATATATATATATATATATACATATATATATATATATATATATATATATATATATATATATATATATATATATATATATATATATATATATATATATATATATACAAATATATATAAAATACATATATATATATATATATATATATATATATATATATATATATATATATATATATATATATATATATATATATATATATATATATAATATATATATATATATATATATATATATATATATATATATATATATATATATATATATATACATATATATATATATATATATATATATATATATATATATATATATATATATTATATATATATATATATATATATATGCTTAAAAAATCACAGTGGATGCACGTGACTTCATTATGCGAATACACAGGAAAATGATGGTCAGAAATCTAAGCGCTTTCGTCTTTACTAAGACATTGTCAAGGAACGAATGAAATAAAATTGGAAAATTGGAGAGAAAGGTCTCAGGTAAACAACAAGATCAAGAATACCAGATGGTTATTTGTCAAAAGGGTAAAAAATTAAAGAGATAATCTAAGATTATCGGATATCACACGGTCACAAACCAAAACATAGATTTAACCCTTACAGAAACTACAAGGTATCCGTCAGCCCAAAGCATGTAAAAACTGATTATATTAATTTTGTTGCTTATTTTTATCTACAACGTTTTTCATTATGAAGGCATCAAGTTTAAATAAACCAAGACTTAAATTTAGAACATTTCCGTTATTTGACTTGATGAAACAAGATTCAATGATATTCCTTTAACTGTGTCATTACATGGGATTAAGGCTCTTGCCTGTATTTTATTTCTGACTATTATTTTCCTGTGGTATTCGCTTATATATATATATATATATATATATATTATATATATATATATATATATATATATATATATATATATATATATATATATATATATATATATATATATATATATATATATATATATATATATATATATATATATATACTATATATATATATATATATGTATATATATATATATATATATATATATATATATATATATATATATATATATATATATATATATATATATATATATATATATATATATATATATATATATATATATATATATATATATATATGATATATATATATATATATATATATATATATATATATATATATATATATATATATATATATATATATATATTGCTACGTTTATAGAACGCCTCGCCTTCCCAGCAGTTTTTTATTAATTGTATTTATAAAAGAAGCAGCCATGCCTTCTCCTAAAGCAACTGATGTTGGGGGAGAGAGCATGTCGTAGGAAGGGCTAGGGAGGAATTTCCGGTCCTGAACGGAAGCTTGGAGGGTATGAGAGGCAAGTCACAAGAGTAGCTAGGCTTCGAGATGGATCTTTGGGACCTCTACAATAAGACCTCTTTTTCCTTCCCAATTTGCTGGTTGTTGTGAATCACTTGCAGGCAGTGCCCGAGGAGGTATTTGGAAGCCCCGTGATTCCAAGACAACCAGTATCTCTCTCAGTCGACTTGCAGTTCGTGACCTCGGACGGATGTCCAGCCAGTCAGCTTCCCACACTTAAGCCTAACGGCGTTATTGGCGCGCCCAAATCTGAGACCAAGCCGGACGCCGCACTTTTCACAAAGGGTCCACACTGAACATTGCATCCAGGTACATCTAAAAGTGTAAACTCCAAACCAGCACCTTTTACTACCATACGACTCTTGCTAATTTCATTTTCAAGTCTCACTTTTATCCCTCCTACATCAAAAGACCCTTTGTCCTATCGGGCCACGTGCTCCCCCTTGTGACTTGTTGAAGACTAAGCATTCAGTGCATACCTCAGTGAAACATTAGAGTTCCTTTGCCACCCCAGTGTTAGAGAACTAATTATCCGTAACTAAGCAAGAAGTCATTTTTTCTTTTATATTGTGTAATCTGGGATTCTTTTCCAGATTCCCTGAGTTTCACATGTGAAGTCTGTCTGCCCGCAAGTGTTGCATCCCCGCAAGATTATGAAACCAGCTTTTACAAATTCCATTTTGAGCCATCTATTATCCATTTGTGAGAGATTATAAGTCCACGTGGGGGACCAGTAGCATTTACTTTTCTCCAGGCCAGTACGAGCCTCTTGTAAATAAATAGCTGCAAAGTAACTAGCTGAGTTTCTGGCGACCTCTCCTCTAGAGTAAATTATCACTATAAATCCTTTTTTATGGTAAGTTCAAGTAAATTATGGTTCTTTCCATCAACTTTCCTGTTTACGTATCGGAGCCTCTCTCAAGGCCGGGCTCATACGTAAATATATATATATATATATATATATATATATATATATATATATATATATATATATATATATATATATATATATATATATATATATATATATATGTATGTATGTATGTATATATATATAAACACAAAGGTATGAATATAGTACAAGACGGACTGATAGGGTGCATTTGCACTTCAATATAGTTTGCGGAAAAGATGCTATCAACATAAAAAAAAATACATATCGATATGAACGTACACCGAAGTAAAAAAAAAAAAAGAAAAAAAGATGTGCTTACAGATTTTTTTTTTTTTTTTTTCATTATCCCCCTGGAAATGAAAGACTCGTGCCTGTGCTTTTTGAGCCGCTGCAGTTTCCATGCGGGGAATTATTGGGTTTTCTCCCACGGCTTTCATGAATGTCAACTTTTATCTCGGCTCGCCGCTGCTCGCCAGCCCGAGTCTGCTGCAGCCTCCTGGAAAGTATTACGCCAACTAATTAGGCAGAGGAAGAAGCTGCCGTGTTCTTCCTCCTTTTTTTCTGCGCTGCATTCGTGCCTAGCTCACTGTTGAAAAAGCGAACAGCGTTCAAAGGAAAGCTTAGGGGAATATGCTTGCGTGCAACGCGAAAAAGATATAGGATTACATATATATATATATATATATATATATATATATATATATATATATATATATATATATATATATATATATATATATATATATATATATATATGTGTGTGTGTGTGTGTGTGTGTGTGTGTGTATAAATAGTCACACACACACACACACATATATATATAAATATATATATATATATATATATATATATATATGTATATATATATATATATATATTTATGATATATATATATATATATATATATATGTATTACATATACATATATATATAATATATTATATATATATATATATATATATATATATATATATATATATATATATATATATATATAAATATATGTGTGTGTGTGTGTGGGTGTGTGTGTGTAATAGAGAGAGAGACCGTGTATAAATATTTATTGGTTAATTGACACATAATAAGAAAAACGAGATACTAAGAGTATGCATTCGACTTGTTCTGATCAGGATGGCAGTGAATCCTATATATCCTAATTGGGTAGCATTCTGAAAGGGTTACGGTGGCCAAAACCGATGACATACATTGAGGAATTTATGGCAAATTCAGCTACAATCTATAGTTATGATGAAAGCAGAAGACCTAATGAGGTCAGTAGTTACTCCTTTCATACTGCTCATCTGTAAAAACTAGAAAGAGAACTGAAGGCGATTTTTGAGACGAAATCAGTTTTTATCTTCGATCACAAGTCTTCCCTTTGTGCAGTCATCATACTGTTCTCTTTCGGATTGAACCATGTCACGAAATTATTTTTAAGGTACAATTCTTTTTAAGAAACTATCCTTGGAATCAATTTAATGCACGTGATATAGTAGTCAATAAGAGTTTAAAATTTTTTTCTTCTTCTAAGTAGCTTCTGCACTCTTCTCTAATCATCTCCATGGAAAGGTAAATGAATTAATGTCTTTTTTTTCCACTCATTTTTTTGGTTCCGATGTTCAGCCTCTCGTAATGATCAAAGATTTTTGTTTTTCCATTAAGTTGTAATTTGATAGCAACTTAGATTTTTATCTAATTATTTCGCTTCATTCATGAGGCGTTTGAAGCTTATCCTGCAATTTTTCAAACTTCTTGAATATTAGTTCATTTCTCTTTTGATGGATTACTCTCTCGTTACCCACATATTTCTTTCGTACTCGGATGCTTCCTTTATTATGCACATTTTGCTTTTCCAATCATGAGTGTACGTAGCTTGACTATTAATGATAATGAAGATAATGATATGGAATCGACAACGAATGAGGGGCCCAGCAGCGACTGTCTATTTTAGTACTGTTATATTCGGCCATTTCCTTTTAGATGTTCCGGGTCTTGTAATAGTTGTTGCTCTGTAGTGAAAATGTACCTTTTTACACCATTTTCTGTAGCGTGTACCAATTTCATGCAGGAACATGCTTATCATTATATATATATATATATATATATATATATATATAATATATATATATATATATATATATATATATATGTATGTATGTATGTATATATAGTATATATATGTATATACATATATATATATATATATATATATATATATATATATATATATATATATATATATATATTACTGTAAACTCACTACTTGCTATTTAGTTTCGTGTGTTTGTGGGTTGGTGCGTTTGTCTGTGTGCATGTGCGTGCGTATGTGTGTATTTGTATTGCTTGAGAGTTGTTTATTTCTAGGTGTGTATCATTCACAGAAATATACGTACTTCATTGTCTCTCACTATTCTGTCAAGAAATATTTCTTTCCCAATCTCTGTCTTACCCCTCTTCATTGTCTTTAACTATTCTCCCAAGAAATATTTCTTTCCCAGTCTTGTCTCTTTCTTCCCACTCTTCATTGTCTCTCACCATTTTG
>NC_061090.1:692562-695062 GCF_015104395.2 Macrobrachium nipponense | reverse complement strand
AATCTCTGCATACCAAGCTGTACTGAATATAAGTAGCATTAAATTTGTTTTGGTACGGGACGATACATTGTTTTATAAACTGAAATTGGCGCATTAACGACGGAAAAAATCGACTGAGGAAAAGGGTTATTTGCTTGATAACATATTGAAGAAAACTTTTTTTATTAACTTTGAGATGATTAATAAGGTTGAGAAGTAGAGACTATTATGCAAGAGGATAATTAAAAACAAACAATGAAAGGAAAAGGTCACACAAAAATAAATTGAAAAAAAAAATGTCCTCATGGGTAGACCAAGAAAGAAAGAAAAAAAATAACGAAAAAGAGATATATATAGAATCCTTTCTTTTTCGACTTTCATATCCATATATTTCCTCCCCCCCTTCCCTCTTTCTTTATCGAGAAAGTTACCGGCTTAAATCCATCATTCTTCTTCATCTCGCATTCCTTCCTTCCACTTCCCGGGAATTGGATTATTCACGCCACTTACCAATTCCCGATATTCTCATTCGTCAAGGATTTATTTCAATATGCTTCAAGTTTAGCGAAGAAGCCATTTTTCACGAGATATTTGTTCCCGGTCACATTTTCGTTTCCATTCTTCTAGTGATTTCTTTTCTCGCCCTAAAAATATCCTCAAAATCGTACTGGCTTTCTCTGTCCGTCCCCACTTTTTCTGTCCGCCCTCAGATCTTACAAACTGCCGAGGCTAGAGGGCTGTAAATTGGTATGCTGATCACCCGCCCCCCAACCATCAAACATACCAAATTGCAGCCCTCTAGCCCAAGTAGTTTTCATTTTATCTAAGTTTTAAGTTAGCCATAATCGCTCTCCCGGCAACAATACGGACCAGGCCACCATCGAACCGTGTCAGAGTTTCATGGGCGCGGCTCAGACAGCATTATACAATGCACAGATTGCGTCTGAGAATCTTAAGCCAAAGTGGCATCAGATATAGTTTTAGAAGGAACTCAACTTACCAGAGGACGAGAAGGGCTGAACAATAATGCTTTTTTTTTTTTTGATTGTAAAAAAATTCGTGATCATAAAAAACCATTAATCAATGAAGACCGAGTCTTAGATGAAAAGCGTTCTTGCTCCTCACGAAGAATGAACAATGATTAAACACGCGCATTTATACACACACACACACGCACGCACACACATATATATGTATATGCATTCACACACGCCACACACACACACACACACACACATATATATATATATATATATATATATATAGTAATATATATATATATTTATATATATATATATATATGTAATATATATATATATATATATATATATATATATATATATATATATATATATATATAGATATATATATATATATATATATATTATATATATATATATATATATATATTATATATATATATATATTATATATATATACAGAGAGAGAGAGAGAGGAGAGAGAGAGAGAGAGAGAGAGAGAGAGAGAGAATGAGCGAGAGAGAGAGAGAGAGAGATACAAAACCGTATCGTTATCTTTAATTAATACTCCGGTTAACAACAAGAGAACTTTGATGTATAGTATGCCTTAATCTCATACGACTTTTTTTTCTTTTTTTATTATTTTTTTTACTGACAATCATTGTTTTCTTAAGTTCCACTTAGTATTAAATCTTATATTTCGCCTTGGACACATGTGTACGTATGAGGGATAAGTTGGTCACTTGTTATGGAGAACATCAATCATTTAAATGCACTGGATCGTGAAAAACAAGAATATTTCATGCTACAATAATATTTCAAGAACGAAAACTAAACACGTCACTGTAACATGAATCCCTCGGCTCACCGTGAGTCTTCCAATGTGGGGGAACCGTCAGTCCTGGATACATTGAAATTGTGAAAAAGGAAGTCACGGTAGAGTGTAAGAGAAAAGTTAAGCAGAGCATAGTCTAATGATAAAAACTGATGTTTTTCGGACATGAATACAAAGTTATTACTTCTTTTTGCTTTTGGGTTCTGTAGTTTTGTGTATAAAGCGAATGTTAGTCAAGATCAAGTCATAACTTAGGCTATAGCTAATGCTACATAGGTCTAGTCTTCCGAGGGGTCTCTTCACGCATTCCATTATTCATCCATCTATCTAACCTACCTATCAACCTATCTATGCTACACATCAAAGAAAACTGTTCCTGTGAAGGAAATGATTCATACAACATCGTCGACCTGAATAATCGCGACTCTGAGTGACACCGTATGGACATCATTCCAAGTAAGGGATTCAGCTCCCCTTACCTGGATTCCTGACGCATTCCGCTCAAGGTGTGGTCTAGGAACGTGAAGTGTTAATGGCTATCTCCCGAAGGTTGTCGTTTTGAGAGGAGGAACAAAGGCGATATTGCAAATTCAGAGAGAAACGATCCCGGAAACAGATGTCGAAGTTGACGCTAGAAGTCCCTCAAGACATAGAAAATGTAGAAGCAAGTGTGCACTTTTAGTGTTTCATTGCTTATTCTGTGCTT
>NC_061090.1:682562-687562 GCF_015104395.2 Macrobrachium nipponense | reverse complement strand
TTGGCGAACTATTGCAGAGTCGTTGTCAATATACAAATAGTACGTCAAAGAATTTACTCTAAACTAATGAGTCATGGAGATAGTGGGTGGGGGATGGGAGCCTTTGGTACAGAAGGCAATAATGGCAAAGACAGTAGTATACCGGCATCATATAAGCATATTTAAAAGAATTAGTTATTTGAGTTACGTAGCAAGGAATCCTATAAAAGGCTCCAATAAAAAGAAGCAATATGGTAATTGCAGTTGGAGACCTTCACCTCATCTTCGTCATGTTCCTGTCTCGATGGTTTCTCTATTTGTTACCGAAATCACCGATATTCAGGTTTCCATAAAGTCCCAGTACCATTCTGGGCAATAAATACTTGTAATGGTACTGGGACTTTATGGACACCCTGTATTAGACAGTGATTTTTTACTGTCTTCAGGAAGGCTTGGTACAAAGATGACAGATTTAGGCCAGAATCTAAATCTACATCCGAAGATCGATTTTCTCTTTTTCTTATTATTCTTCTTCTTCTTCTTTGGCTTAAACGAACCCAGGGAAAGTCTGGGGGAAATTGCTAGTCATTCCAAGGTTATTTGCCGAATGGAACTACATACCATCCGGTTTTTCGAAGTTTCTCAAACTGAAAATTTGGCATTTTCGAATAAATCTACGGTTTACTTCTCTGAACTTGATTAAATCTCTGCGTTTTTATAAGGAATATATAGAAAACTCCACGAAATGAATAATTTATTGATCTCAAACTATCGAAGCTTTCTTTTCAAACTATTACTGTATATTTTCCGAATGGTTTTAAACAGTAAGCGGGACGCAATATTAACTTTAATGAGAAAGGGTCATTTCGAATATAAAGCAATATCAGTATGGATATATTCAATTCTCCCCCTGCAGTCAGGTGCACCCAAGGCATTATCGTATTCATTTCATGTGAATTTTTAACGGCATTCTCTTAACTGTTGTGAATTAAAAAAGTTTTTATATGTAATGTAAAATTGCTTATTTCAATGTGTATTGTTTATATTTTTATCAAAATATCGTTCTGTTACCTTTTTTTCTGATATGGATTATATCAGCGATTTCATTTAGCTTGAATATATACAAAACTGGATTTTCATGTATATTCATAAATACATACACAGACACACACACATATATGTAGATATATATATATATATATATATATATATATACTATATATATATATATATATATATATATATAAATATAATATATATATATTGTATAGTGTTAGCTGTGAAAATAAAGAACAGATCATAAACTTTCATTTCCTCTCCGTAGGAGACCTGAATTCCTTTGGAGCAATTTCTCTGGTGTGAGCAGGAAATTGCAAAGGCGAGTTTGGCATCTTGATACGACGAAGGAAATATGAATCTGAAAACCTGCTTCGAATGATTCACTTGAATTGGTATTGATTTTTGTTTGTAATTTGAGTCAGTTAAAAATAGATGATAGTCGATTACGATTATAATAATAATAATAATAATAATAATATAATAATAATAATAATAATAATAATAATAATAATTGAAAATATGATAAAAATAGATAAAATAAAAATATAAATAAAAGGATAATAATAAAAGTAAAAATAATAAAAAATAAAAATAAACAAAAGTGAAATTGTGTCAGTAAAAAAAGATGATAATCGATTACGATTATAATAATAATAATAATAATAATAATAATAATAATAATAATAATAATAATAATAATAATAATTAGATATGATAAAAATAGAAACAAACAATATATATATAGATTAATAATAATAAAATTTCAAAATAAAAATAATAAAACAACGATAATAACAATAAAAAAAATAAATATGACGAAAGTGAAATTGAGTCAGTATAAAAAGATGATAATAATAATAATAATAATAATAATAATAATAATAATAATAATAATAATAATAATACTAATACTAATGAGGAAGGAGGCCTTCATTGAGGGCAGTAGCATTGAATACAATAGCTGTTTCAATGGCATTTAATTTATATAGAATCTTCTCAATTCTTCTTATTATCTTTTTCTCGTCAGCATGTAGCTGGTGTATTAAATTTCCTAAGGTCATGTAAAGATTTTCATTTGTCTTAAGTTTATTCCTCTAACGTGTCGACAGCGCACAGGCAATCATCTATGAGAGTTTAGAGAAAAGTGAATTAAGATACGTTTTACAAGTATTTATAGCATGCAAGGTCGTGTAACAATCGGTGGTCGGGTCGGTGGGCAGGGATTTTAATTGGTCGTTGGATGGTAACGAAATCTCTCCCTGAGGCGATTAGATCTGCGTGGTCTGAACGGAGTTATTAGCGTCAGTTGGTGTTGGTAGGGGTACCCACCTCTTGGTGGCAGGCTGTGCAGTTGACATATCTTCCCCTCGTTCTCTCCCGCTCTCTCTCTCTGCTTCTTCCTCTCTTTCTCTCTCTCTTACTCTCTCTCTTTCTCTCTCTGCAAGTTCCTCTCTCTCTCTCTCTCTCTTTCTCGTTCGCTCCCTCTCACTCTCTCTCTTTCCTCTCTGCTTGTTCCTCTCTCTCTCTCTCTCTTTCTCTTCTCTCTCTGCTGTTCCTCTCTCTCTCTCTCTCTCTCTCTCTCTCTCTCTCTCTCTCCTCTCTCTCTCTCGTGGCGGTATACGGAGTCGGTTGGTTTCTTGTGCTATTTTTTCTTCTTATGATGGTGGGAAGAAATTCCGTTTTCTTTCACTGTGTTGATAGTTTTTTAAAAAAATAACCCCCCCCCCCATATTTTTTTTTTAATATGTGTAATGCTTCAAGATAACGTTGGCGTTTCCGGTCCGGTGCATGGTCAATAATTTCTATGTTCGCTATAAGCTCAGCTCTTTCTGGTCTCCTGTTATGTTTTTCCCTATAGTGAATGAAAATGGGCCCTTCTTGAAGGTGGCAGGAGAGACGCTTGGAGAGTCTGGTAGTGGTCATCCTGATATAAGAAAGGTGGCATCCATCCACCGAGCATGTGAATTCGTAGATGACACTCCTCTTCAAAGACGTTTCTGGGGGCGCCGGGTTGTCTCTAAGAAGCAGCTGGCTGGTTTTCATATTTTTGTAATAAATTATGAGGCTAATTTTATCACTTTCTGTAGTGGGGGAGACATTTTCACTTATTATTTTCTTTATAGCCTTTTCGTCTTCCAAATATTTGTGGTGCATAAAACTTTTATAAAATATTTTTATAGTTCCACTTTGATCGTTAGTTTCGGTCGTTCTTTCCTGGTGACATTTATTTATGGAGTCCGTCGTTCGGCGTTCGACCCATGCGATTTGAAAAGTTATTGTTGTTTGAGGACTTGTGTAGACCTTTTCGATTTCCCTGGTGGTTTCTCTCATGTGGAAACAGTGTGTAAAGGCGCTGCGGACGAAGGCATCTACCACCGATCTTTTATACTGTCTGGGCACTCACTAGACCCATTAAGGCATAGACCCGGGTTTGTGGGTTTCTTGTAAACCGTGGTGGTGTATCCCGTAGGGGTCTGCTGTACCCGAACGTCCAGGAAGGGTAGGACACCGTCAACGCTGCGTTCACACGTGAAGTGGAGGTCCTCTTATCTGTCAACTTTTATGAAGGTGTCGTCTATGTAGCGGTAGTATTGGGGAGGGCAGGGGATCTTATTGAAAACCCTTTCTTCGACGACACTCTTGTAGAACTTGGCAAATAGAACCCCTAATGGGGATCCCATTGCCACGCCGTCAATCTGGCAATAAAGATGTCCTCTGTGGGTCGTGAATGGTGCCTTCTTGGTGCATATTTCAAGATATAATATAAATAGATACAATAAAAATATAAACACAATGTAATAATAAAAATTCAAAATAAAAATAATAAAAATAAAAATGAAAATAACAAAAAAACAATAATAATAATAATAATAAAAAATAGAAATAACAAAAGTGAAATTGAGTCAGTAAAAAAGATGATAATCGATTACGATTGTATGATAAAGAGAATAATAATAATTAAGTATAATAAAAATAAAAATAATAAAAACAAAAATAAAATATAATCAGAAAAATTCAAAATAAAAATGAAAATAATAAACAATAATAATACTGAATAAAATTAACAAAAGTGAAAATAAAAATAATAAAAATAAAAATAAAAATATTATGAAGCTGAAAGAAATCATAACAGAATTTGCGGGCTAATTCATGTCATTTAGAATAACGCCAACAACGCCATAATCTCCCTAGTGACGCGTAGTTCTAGAAAATGAAGTTATAATAACACTAATAATTAATTAACTGACCCTCCATATGAGGGTCAGTGTCAATTTGAGATTTCCTTTATACCTAATTCCATAGTAATACGATCCTTCATTCATTTCACACCTATCGGTAGTGAAATGTAATTACCTATTTATAATTTATTCCAACTTCCCATATATACATATATAATATATATATATATATATATATATATATATATATATATATATATATATATATATATATATATATAGTATATATAGAAGTTTCCGGCAACTTGTTAACCTCAGCTGCTTCGTAAAAGGGCAGTAAATTTTAGGGTTCCTGGCTGAGTTTTATGGTTTTAGTACTTATTCCATAATGCGGAACCAACAAAGTAAATCTTCTTAACCTGGAAATTAAGATTGATCTTAGAAAATCGATGGTACCAAAAAGCTTAATGGTTTTCCATATTAGTGTTATCTTTACTCTACCAAATTGCTTTAGGTTAAATATCACTGATTACCATTTCCGACTTCTCTAAGCTATTCCAAACAATGCAGTAAACCTATATGTAGCATGGAAACGGCAAACTTATTAATATCAAATGGAAATACACCATTACTGAGGTAAACATAAACTCAAAAATATTTGCTCGGTTTCACCCACTGCCTGTTTATGCGGGAATAATTTTGGTAATGTATTTTGTACATGCATAAAACATTAATGAATGTTCAACCCAGGAAATAATTGTTTTGCATATGGAATATGTTATT
>NC_061090.1:672562-675062 GCF_015104395.2 Macrobrachium nipponense | reverse complement strand
ATATATATATATATATATATATATATATATATATATATATATATATATATATATATATATATATATATATATATATATATATATATATATATATATATGCGTGTGTTTGTGAGAGTGTATTCAAAAGTAAATAATCAGAGCATCATTTCCACATCAAGGCCAAATTGAAAGCCTGATATCACTATAGAAGGTAACAGACGAAACATAAATCAACTGTTACCCACTTCCCTCAACGCCACAAAGGTACCGATCCTCAGACACCATTTTCAATTTCCTAAAACTTTACATAAACAGACCATTTCAAGCTTGGCTGTTATTCCACAAATACAACAGTTGTTTATATTTTCCTTGTCGTACGCGCTCTCCTAAGTGCAGATCCAGCTACATACATATACATATATTAAAGGACGGAAAGCGGATAAAGAAACACGGGTCGTAATTAAAGAGAATGGGATGGGATATTCTTTGTCTGTATAAACACAGTGTCTTTCGTTTACTCTTTGTCTTGTTGGTCATTGGAGAGAGAGAGAGAGAAGAGAGACGAGGAGAGAGAGAGAGAGAGAGAGAGCAACCAGATTTCAATGTCCTTCTTGTTTGGAAGTAGTAAACAGGTAAGGGAAAAACTAGTAACCTTGATAGGCAGAGGATAGTATCGCTTTCCTGAGAGAGACAGGTAATTCATTTCGGTAATCATTAATCGAGACGTCGAAATTATCCTTTTCATAAAAATAGATATATAATTCATTGACATGAGTGAGAACGAAAGTGTCAAAGATGATAAACTGATTGAATCCATATATATTATGGTAATTCGACTCTGCAAATCAAATTCAACAAACTAAATTAATCCAGTGCAGCTTTTCATATCATTCTGATGTAATTCGAGTCCGCAATCAATTTCAACTATTCTTTATGTTGCGAAAACAGTCATAAACTCCCTGTGGGACGGAAAAGAGTGATTGTTACAGGTTATATAGTGAAACATTTAAGCTCTGTCTGTGTGTCTGTCGTTCTGTTTGACCGTCTCTATTGTTGTGTCTTTCAGTAATTGTTGAAAGTGAAACATGTAGCATTCTTGTAGTGTACCTCATATTAAAAGGTAATGGTGGTTTATAACCTCATTTTAAAAAACGTTATAACAAACCAGCATTATAACCGCAAGTACATTGAGAAAGTCAACTCTCTAAAAAATCATACATTGCAGTAACTTCGTCATTTGTAAAAACATTCTTTGCAACCGGAGTAGAGCGGAAAAAATCCCACGTCTCTATCAGACCGGCTAAGGATTTACAGGTGATTTACTGGTGATTTACAGGTGATTTGTAGGCGATTTACAGTAAAGAAGAAGGACAAATTACTACGATTTAACGTAAAAGAAGAATGGCAAAAGGCTGAAAATATTCGACATTTGTTATGATTAAGATTTTGTTGTATATATATATATATATATATATATAATATATATATATATATATATATATATATATAATGTCAATGTGGAAGGGAAATAATAAATTCAAAGTATGAAGTTTCATGTCATAACGATGGCTGGTAGATGAAGGATATTGATTTGTGAAATATCATAGACTATTTTGCGAATATCGATTGCCTTTTGTGAGTGCGTGTGCACCCGTCCATATTCTGCCCTTGGCTGATACTTTGTGCAGCAGATACCATTTTCAGGTGAAATTACCATTAATCTTATAAACTGCCAGTTTGATGGGGATGAAACGATATAAATCTAAGCAGAGTTAACGGCGGATTCAAGCATTTCATTTGATATCATATATACCAAAGATAAACACCTACATTGATAAAGTAAATCTTTATCAAATTAATTGTTCTCTCTCTCTCTCTCTCTCTCTCTCTCTCTCTCTCTCTCTCTCTGTCAAAAGGTGAAATATAAACAGGTAACGTATCAAGTTTATGCTGAATTCGAGCATTTAATTTGATATCATTCATACCAATGATAAACACCTACATAGATAAAGTAAATCTTTATTAAATTAACTGCTCTCTCTCTCTCTCTCTCTCTCTCTCTCTCTCTCTCTCTCTCTCTCTCTCTCTCTCTCTCTCTCTCTCTCTCAAAAGGTGAAATATAACATCCTATTTCTAAACAGGTAACGTAGCAAGTTTATTCACCCAACGACTTATGTTCAAGTAACCATACATAAAGCTCTTGCTGCAGCCGGTTTGTAAAGCTGATTCCTCCTCTTGAAAGAGAACCGGCTGCTCCTTTTAGTTAACCTTCCCTTGATCTGACTGTTTCAGATCTTTGGAGTTCAGTGACATCAACATTAAAATTACTGTTTAATTCACTGACGAGGAAACTTCCCGGATACGTCGTGATCACAGAGGTTTTGGGATTTCATTTTTCTGTCGTAAATGAAAATAGATCTCTCAGTTTTAACCGGGTTGATGGAAAGTTTTAGTATCTTTGTGTGATGCTCGTAAAAAAAATTGTACAGAGACTTTGCTTCACAAGTGTATGAGGCTGTTT
>NC_061090.1:662562-670062 GCF_015104395.2 Macrobrachium nipponense | reverse complement strand
TCGTTCATACCCCGTATTATTATTTTTTTTTTCTTTTTTTTTTTTTCTATCACAGTCCTTCAATTCGACGGTGGGGTTGGTTATTTATAGTGTGGGAGGGGTTCCGGGTTGCATCCTGCCTCCTTAGGAAGTCCATCACTTTTCTTACTATGTGTGCCGTTTCTAGGATCACACTCTTCTGCATGAGGCCCGGAGCTACTTCAGCCTCTAGTTTTCTAGATTCCTTTTCAGGGATCTTGGGATCGTGCCTAGTGCTCCTATGATTTTGGGTACGATTTCCACTGGCATATCCCATATCCTTCTTATTTCTATTTTCAGATCTTAGATTACTCCATTTTTTCCTCTCTTTCTCTTCAACTCTGGTGTCCCATGGTATTGCGACATCAATGAGTGATCTTTCTTCTTGACTTTGTCAATCAACGTCACGTCTGGTCTGTTTTGCACGATACACCCTGATACCATAGTCCCAGAGGATCTTTGCGTGATCGTTTTCTATCACTCCCTCAGGTTGGTCTCCTACCACTTATTACTGCAAAGGTAGCTGAGTTTCTTGCACAGGCTCCAGTGGAGGGCTTTTGCCACTGAATCATTCCTCTTTTTGTACTGGTTCTGTGCAAGTGCCGGGCATTCGCTTGCTATGTGGTTATGGTTTCATTTTTCGTATTGCACTTCCTACATATGGGAGAGATGTTATTTCCATCTATCGTTCTTTGAACATATCTGGTTCTTAGTGCCTGATCTTGTGCCACTGTTATCATTCCTTCAGTTTCCTTCTTGAGCTCTCCCCTCTGTAGCCATTGCCATGTGTCATCGCTGGCTAGTTCTTTAGTCTGTCTCATGTATTGTCCGTGCATTGGTTTGTTGTGCCAGTCCTCTGTTCTGTCTGTCATTCTCCTGTCTCTGTATATTTCTGGGTCTTCGTCTACTTTTATCAGTCCTTCTTCCCATGCACTCTTTAGCCACTCGTCTTCACTGGTTTTCAAATATTGCCCCAGTGCTCTGTTCTCTGTGTTGACGCAGTCCTCTATACTTAGTAGTCCTCTCCCTCCTTCCTTTCGTGTTATGTATAGTCTGTCCGTATTTGCTCTTGGGTGTAGTGCTTTGTGTATGTCATATGTTTCTGGTTTTCTGATCTATGCTGCGGAGATTCTGCCCTTCATCCATTCGACTATTCCTGCGCTGTATCTGATTACTGGCACTGCCCATGTGTTTATGGCTTTTATCATATTTCCGGCGTTGAGTTTTTGACTTGAGTATCACCTTGAGTCTCTGCATATATTCTTTCCTGATCGTGTCCTTCATCTCTGGTGTTTTATATCCCCTCCTTCCATTATTCCCAGCTATTTGTATCCTGTCTCATCTATGTGTTTGATGTTGCTCCCATCTGGTAGCTTTATCCCTTCAGTTTTCGTTACTTTGCCTTTTTGTATGTTGATAAGGCGCATTTTTCTATTCCAAACTCCATCCTGATGTCCCCAGATACAATCCTTACAGTCTGGATTAGGGTATCTATTTCCTTGATGCTCTTACCATACAGCTTGATGTCGTCCATGAACATCAGATGGTTGATTCTGTTGCCTCTTTTCTTGAGTTAGTACCCGGCATCCATCTTCTGTAGTACTTTTGCCATGGGAAATCATGGCTACTACGAAGAGTAGTGGGGACAGTGAGTCGCCCTGGAAGATCCTACTCCTGTTATTAGCCTCTGGTAGTCTTATTCCAAAGCTTGTAAGTATTGTATTCCAGTTGCGCATTGTATTTTTGAGGAAGCTGATGGTGTTTTCCTCTGCCCCATATATTTTCAGGCATTCTATAAACATGTGTGTGGTATCATGTTGAAGGCTTTCTTATAGTCTATCCATGCCATGCTTAGGTTGGTTTTCCTTCTCCTACTGTTCTTCATTACCATTTTGTCTATCAGGAGCTGGTCTTTTGTGCCCCTACACTTCCTTCTGCAGCCTTCTGTTGGTGGGGATGGTGTTTGTCTCCTCTAGTATTTGTATAGCCTTTCACTGATGATACCTGTTAGTAACTTCCACATTATTGGTAGGCAGGTGATAGGCTGTAGTTACTGGCTATATTTCCCTTACTCTTGTCTTTTTTGTACTAAGGATGTTCTTCCTGTGGTCATCCATTTGGGTGCATGAAGATTTGAGATACAATGCTGGAGTTGTTCTGCTATTCGTGGGTGTAGGGCCTAGACGTTTTTGAGCCAGTATCCATGGACTTCATCGGGACCTGGGGCTTTCCAGTTTGGCATTTTCTTTAGTTGGTGTCTGACTGTGTCTGTCGTGATCTCTGTGAATCTTTGTTTTATTCTCCCTGTTTATTCTTCCTTGACTTCCTGGAGCCATGTTGCATGTTTGTTGTGTGATACCGGGTTACTCCATATGTTTTCCCAAAGTCTCTTACTTGGTTCGGCTTCAGGAATTTCTGTGTGGTTGTCTTCCCCTCTTAGTTGGCTGTATAGTCTTTTGTGGTTGGTTCCGAATAGTTTGTTCTGTTGGTATCCCTATCCCTGTTCATGTACTGTTGGATCTTATGTGCTTTGGCCTTAAGCCTCTGTTTTACATCTTAATTGTGTTGTTTAGTCCCCTCTCTTGTACTTTGTATTTCTCGTTGAGTTCCTCCCTTGTTTTCTTGCTTCTTAGCCTTTTTTCCGCCATCTCTTTCAGTTTACTCAAGTCAGATCTCATCACCATGATTTGCTTTTCCAGGCGCCTTTTCCAAGGAGGTTGCTGTTTTGGTTTCTGTTGGGTTGGTTGTGCTGGTGGTGTGGTGTTCGAATCCCCATCAGTTCTGCTACTAATCTTGCTCTTGCATATACCAAGTTATTTGTTTCTGTGATACTTTTGGTGTGTATTATGCCCATTATTTCATTGACCTCACTTGTTTCTCCCTTCAATCTTTTGGTGTTGTAGGCTTTCATGGAGGGGATCTTTGTTCTCTCTGTATCTGGCTACCATCCATTGTCTAATCTTTTCTACCCATTCCCTTCCGTCCTCTCTGTCTACTTCGTCGGTGTTTCTTCGTGTGTCGTTGTTTGATACCTCATCCTCCCTGTCGTCTTCTGTGGCATCGTCTCTCAGTTTGTCTTCGTGTAATTCGTTGTCGTGTGACATTTCCCTTTCCAGTTCTTCTCTTTCTGTTGGGGAGAGCAGTTGTTTTTCTTTATGTTCCTTATTCTTGGTCTGCCAGCCTCTGCTCTGTTTGGGGGGTGTTATTCTCTCATTCCAGATGTTGACCAATCTCTTCATATATCCTCTCTCCGTCGGGTTGTTTCTTCTGATGTAGCATCTCCATATTCCTTGATTTTCTTCTCTTGTCCATTTCTTCCTTTTTGATTCTGTAGCTCCAATCTCAGGCTGCTGATTACTTTCGTTGTGGTGATCAGTTGCTGGATGACGACCTCCAAGTACCTGACCGTCTTCCCCTTCAATTGGGTTGAATACCTGGTTGCCGGACGATGCTCCTCTGTTGCCAGAGGTTCCATTATTATTATTATTATTATTATTATTATTATTATTATTATTATTATTATTTATTATTATTATTATTAGCATCATTATTATTATTATTATTATCATTATTATTACATGTAACATTTTTTCTTCAGATAACTGCAAGTCAGATTTCAGATCCAAAATAATAATGCCCTTTACAGATCATTTGAGAATATATTTTTTCTAAGTGCTTGTTACCTGCATTTAGTTGTTAAATAATCAACTTATAGAATCTGAGATCGATTTTCTTTAACAGGAATATGAGGTACTATATTAGTCCATCCATTATGGGTGCCAATATCATCCATAAATTTCTGATAAGCTTTTATCTATAACCTGACCGAGTTTGTTTTGGTTCATCTAAAAGTTATTAAAGAATAATTTTACGATGGCTCGCAGAGTTTACGTTTATATGCACCAAGAAATTTTTTCATGTTTATCCAAAAGTTTATAGAAGCTCTGACTGAAGAGCTCATAAATTTGAAAGAACTTTAAGCCTACTTCCACGGAGGTTTTATCCCTGTTTATCCAAAAGGGTTATGAAGAAGATTTTGCATTGATTTTAGCGTAACCTTGCGTCCAAGGGCATCTCAAGCTTTCCTCCCATTTATCCGAAACGGAACTCTTCCAAGCTTTGTCATTTCATTTTGAATTTTCCGAGTGGCTTTAGATATTAAAGAAATCACATGCTTACTTTTGCATTATTATTTTTGAGACGATTTCTTAGTACTAATGGGATGCATTTAGTTTGGTCTGCAAATACTTACAATCACCGTCATAATTCATGGGAAAAAAATGATGCATCATTAATTTTTGAGACATACAAAGACATGAAGGGAAAAAAAACGAAAATATTTGTATAGTGAAGAGAGAGAGAGAGAGAGAGAGAGAGAGAGAGAGAGAGAGAGAGAGAGAGAGAGAGAGAGAGAATGCCTTGCATACTATAATTGTGTACTGTGTACATCTCAAAATTCCATTTCTGAGGACCTATACAAGTTTTAAATGATAACATCGGTGAGAAATACTTGATATACAATAGTAACTGAGCATTGGGAAAAGGATTACATAGTGCAAAGTAATAAAGTTTAACATATCATCCATGACCTGTAGATACACACCAATGAATATATGAATAATCAACTTCCCTTACGTGATTGTGTCTGTTCCAGTCCATATCCTGATACTATATTATTGTTATAAATTCCAAAAGATATTAGGGATGAAACAATGTACTAGCAGAGTGAAATGGATGACTCGAAGCATTTCATATAAAACAATATAGGAAAACAAAGAGTCTTGTATGGAGGCTGAAGGTTTTATGAAATGATGGAATAAGGAACTTTGAAAATCCCCCCCAACCCCCCCAAAAAAAAGATGTAGATCAACTAAACATATACCAAAGAAGCCGTTCGATCTTACGCTCTCTCTCTCTATGCAGGTAAAAAAAAGGGGCAAAATTTAGTCATAAGGACTTATACTCAGGTAAGACCTCTCGTTCCAATGGCTTGATCTAACTTAAGCATCATTATTTTCATTATTATTTGGGGAGGTCCCCCTCAGGGAAATGGACCCATCCTTTTTAAAGAGAGTAAGCAGCTCTGCTCCTTCAACCTTCACCCTGAGATTATTTGAACTCTTCGCTGCATATTGGCCTTATTATTTGAATAGGTCTTTCAAACACTCCAACGGTGACCGACCTCCTGATACCCCGGAGCTATCTAATGAGCAAGCGTCGTAATAACAAAGGATCCTGAATTTCATTTCTTTCCCGCTTTTAAACGCGTTTGATAATGAAAATAGATTTCTCCCAGCTGCGTCAATGGGAAGTTTTATATCTTTATGTACTGCTTATAAATTTTTAATATCTCTATTTAGCTGCTATAAAAAAATGTTTTATATTTAAAAACTATCTGTACTGCTTATAAAAAGTTTTATATCTCTATGTACTGCTTATAAAAAGTTTCATATCTCCATGTACTGCTTATAAAAAAGTTTTGTACCTTTTTTGTACTGCTTATAAAAAAAAGTTTTATATCTTTTTATACTGCTTATAAACCAGTTTTATATCTTTATGTACTGCTTATCAAAAGTTTTATATGTTTATGTTCTACTTATGAAAAAGTTTTATAGCTTTATGTACTGCTCATAAAAAAGTTTTACATCTTTATGTACTACTTATACAAAAGTTTTATGTCTCATGTACTGCTTATAAAAAATGTGAAAAAGATTGTTCGTCCGTTGTATGAAACTTTCTCAGTAATGCTAATTAATTGTGATTTATATCAGTTGCTTTTTCCTGATATAAGTTAAAAAAAAGGTTCTCAACAATTAATTGATATTGAACGATGCAGTCGGCCCAAAGATTTTTTGGTGTGCTGAATAGTGCTGAGTTTGCCTGGAATTTTTGTTATGGAACTGATAATGAATTAACTCTAATTTTAGATTCGAATTGACACAGTTGGGAATTAGTGCTGATTTTCGACACGGAATTGGGAAACTCTTGTCACTTTGAAATTTATACTCGGAAGTGGATTGGAATTAGTCTGGAATTTTCATTATTGAAAGGTTTTAGTATTGACCTAAAATTGGTACAAATGGTTTTCCTGATACTTTTTTGGAAGAGAGTTATTGGAAAATACATACAATTGGCTGAAAATCTGATGTAGAACTGGTGTAACTGACAAAGTACAAGTCAAGAATGGTGTGAACGGTGCAGAATTAGTGAGAAATTTTTGACAGGAAATTGTTATACATGCACCATAAATAGCATGAAAATTGTGTCAATGAATTATCGGTTTCGAATTATGTGGAATTTGTGATAAACAGGCGTGGAAAAGAGCTGGATTGTACAAAATTGGCGGCAGTTGGAACAGTTTTTAGCAGGAGTTTTCGTCTGACAATAGCAAGAAAACAGCATAAATTATTTAGCTGAATCTTCAAGCAATCTCCTCACCATCTCTAAAGTGTATTAAACACGATTATGAATCGTAAATATGCGTCACTAGCTCACAACAAAGATAGACGTATTATATTCTCGCTACCTAAGAATAATAATGATAATAATAATAATAGTAGGTGGATACATTGTGAAAGCAACTTATTCCTAGCAGTATTCCTTTCATAACTGTTAGAACTAGCGCTGGTTCTGATACTGGTACCCTATCCTAGTTCCCTGTAATACAAAAAGTTCATTTAGGACAGCAATCTTGTACCAAACAGCATGCAGTCCTTAGCCTAGGGCTATGCTGTACTCATGTAAAACTTAACCGTTACACAGTGCAGTTAGCCTGACTTTACATGCATAACAGGAGGAATTTACCTGAAGAATTAACATTTTCATAAACTTATGGAAGAATATTTCACGTCTTAGCCTACGGCTGGTGGTACAATTGCAATCACATGCAAGCTCAACATGGCGCAACTTACATAACAGTTTCATTATAATTCTTAGTAATTGGCAGTTATATAAATGTAAAAATAAAAAAAGAACATTATTAAGTGTTAGGGCAATATGTGAACTATAAAGTAAGATAAGTGCAGACCTTTTACCAGGGAGAAATGTGGCATTTCAAATGAAAACAAGGGGAGCTACATTCTTTTTTCCTGTAGCGTTACCGTACAGGTCTCGAACAGTGCAATTTGAACTTACGCAACTAAGCACTTACGTATTACGCACTTACGTACGCACACTCGATCATAAACAACCTCAGCTTCGAGTGATCAACTTTATATCTTGACAAAATGGAAACCAGCTCGTTTTTCCAGTCCACCAATGATGAGGGGTATTGCCATTAATTTTAATGAAAGATTTCCATCATTACTATAACCTTTGAATATGCCGTTGCAATTTCTTGGCTACAACCTGCAACAAAGCCCATTGACTGGGGCGCATTGTAATGCTTAAGCAGTGAATTCGTTTAAGGCTGACCCGAATGTCAATTTTCAGGCTGGGCAAGTCTGGACATGTCGGAAGAGGCTCTCGAGGGTCGAGAAGGTG
>NC_061090.1:647562-657562 GCF_015104395.2 Macrobrachium nipponense | reverse complement strand
AAACCAATTGCTGACGCTGCAGAAATACAAGTTCACATCTGCAAAGAACAAAGAACTGCAGCAGGAGAACATTCAGTTGTCTAAAGCTGAAATATTAAGTGAAATTCTTCATTTGCTTTTTTTAAGGAAAGATATAGGCTCTGTTTTATGAAAATGGTATCGTAACACCGCAATTCTGCGAATGAAAGCCTATTTGTCTTGTAACGACGGACGTGAATGGTCGAGCTATTGGTATACCAATGCTCTTATTTTTTTAAACACTGCAGTTGGCAATGTGTTAATACGAATAATAGTTCACATTACAAATGAAATGAGTTATCGTTAAATAGAAAAATAGTATAGTAAAGAGCAATAAAAATAGCAAAAAGCACATTTTCTGCAGAATCGAAATTGACAATTAAAAAAGGCTCCTTTTCTGCAGAATCGAAATTGAAAAAAAAAAAAAAATACGGAATAAAAAAAAAAAAGGCACATTTTCTGCAGAATCGAAATCGAAATTGAAAAAGGCACATTTTCTGCAGATTTGGAATTGAAAAAAATACGGAATTAAAAAAAGGCACATTTTCTGCAGAATCGAAATTGACAATTGAAAAAGACACCTTTCCTGCTGAATCGAAATTGAAAAAATATACGGAATTAAAGAAAAAAGGATATTTTCTGCAGCATCGAAATTGACAATTAAAAAAAGGCACCTTTTCTGCAGAATCGAAATTGAAAAAAATACGGAATTAAAGACGGTACTTTTCTTGCAGAATCGAAATTGAAAAAAAAGAGATGCTTCTCTTAGATAAATTAAAATGAAAAAAAAAAATACGGAATTAAAAAAAGGTACTTTTCTTGCAGAATCGAAATAGAAAAAAAAATGTGTTTATAAAAATATTTGGTCTACTTTCCATGAAGATGCAAGAGAGACCTTTTAACAATTTTACTGGCTTTATCTGGCAGCTTGCAGTTGTAGATCCAATAAATCGAAGACGAAAGTCGAAGCTATTCAGAATTTAAAACTACTTTATGACCAAATTAGCAATGAGTTTATACCACATCAATTGTCAAGAAAGGACATTCATATATGATATACTAAAAATAAAAGAAAAAATGCACATACCTGCATGAACAGGATTTGCTCAGATAGGGAACAGCATAAATAAGCGAAGGGAAATGCCACCTCCTCCAAAATTTCGAGATTAGTGTTCAGCGTTGAACCTTCCACTGCTCTCAACCAATTCACAACGCCATGCAGGTGTCTCCAACCCCAAACGTTAAAGGTGATATGGCTGCATCTGGCCACTTAATTCTGGCTGTCCTATCTAGTATGCAGACGACCATGCTTGTTAGTGTTAGGAATACAACAGAAGTCTGTGAACAATATTTAGGGACAATTAGATAGGACAATCCACTGGTAGAAATATGTAGAGTGAGGGTAGAGTTATGGTAGATGGAAAACCAGAAGGAGGTAGAAGTGTGGTAGAAACAGACTGCAGCAATAGCAGTTTGGAAAAATGAGACAAAACACAACCCGTACTTTGCCAAAGCAAGAAAATGTTTACTCCAGTGGAAAATCTGAAGTTTGACACCGTCAGTGGGTGGTTACGATAGATTAGGATAACCAATAACACTAATCAAAGGATGGCACCGGAAGCGGGAAAAGCCACTCAAGTAGAAGTAGGATGTGTCTTAGTAGAAGTTAAGGAGGAGTTTAATTGTAGAAGTTAGGTTGAGACTTCATTTGAGGTCTCAGAGAAGTTCAGTTAGGAACTAAGCCTTATACGGGGTGGCTGTGTCGGTATACTCTGTTCCTTGTGTAGTGTTGTGTAATTTGATAGAGTGTTGAACTAGTACTCTTAATAATAAGTAAGATAAACTAAGTGGTGTTTAACTTGCCAAGAGTCCTTATTCATACTCGAGCCTTAAAATCCTGAGAGACTGGAGAATGAAAGGAAATTAATCTACAATGTTCCTAAGAAAAGAAAAAACTCAACCAAAATTAGAGGAAGGTTATCCCCTATAACACTTTACTCCTCAAATGAAACCAAGCTACCGAAGAAAGACTGACTAATCATAAGAGAAGAGAAGAGAGAATGGGTAAGAATGAATAAGGGAACCCGTACGTACGCAGACGCAACAAATTGGTGCTCAGCGATTGTGGATTCTAAGTGCAAAACACCGATAGAGAAAAAACACACACACACAGTGGAAAAAGTAAACAGAGTAGAAAATATAAAGTACCGGCCAACTGTTAGCAAAAGAGCGCTAGTCCTTAAGCGCTAGAAACATTAAAGAAAACTAACAAATAACATAAAGAAACCTAGGCACAAACTCTAAAATTAAAAAGAAAGAAATTTCCGAGTTCAATAACTCGAAGGACGAAGAAAAGAAAAGGTGACGAAGAACAACGAAACAGCTCCGAGACTGGGTATCCACTGACGAAATCATAACACTTCAGAACAGCTGAGAAGGCGAACGAAGCTAGAGCGACGAAACGCAGTGAATTTCTACGAAGAATACTGAACCAGGATCGCCGCATTCCTAAGCCATATCAACTCGACAATGCGTTAATGGGAAACGAAAGAACGCATAGGAACGGATGAAGAGGATTTCAAATTCAGCCCAGCAAAACTTCATGGAAGGGAGATGGACTGAATTCTTCAATCAACCTACGAGCGCTAAACTATAGTAAAGATTGAGATAGCACCCAATTCTCCATACAGCGCTACGATTTCCCAAATGACGGACGACGCTGAAGTGGCGGCGCTAAACAACGGCAGTGAAATCACTTCAACGGCAGCGCAGTAGACTTCAACAGCGGCGCAAGAGAACTTCAACGGCAGCGCGAGGACGTCAACGCAGAAGTGTTCGGCGCAACCAGAACCAGAAGAAAGAAGAAAAGTTTGAAGTATCCTAATAGATTATCGTCTGATAATAAATCAAAATAGAAATTTCTCACACGCACTGCACAGAAGTAATAATACTTTTATAAAAATAATTCATAACAATCAGCTTGAGATAAGTTTTTTTTTTGCCGTAAATTTGTAAGATAAAATAATTTTCTTTCTTCCTTTATTGTTGTGTGATAAATGTAGAACCATAAAGACATTGTTATTCAGTTCATAAAGTGCAGTGGTGTGAATAAGGAATAACGGCATGTACTAATGTCAATGTTTTTCCAGATTGAAGGAAGGAAACACTAGGAAATAAGAAAATTAGATAGGCAAGATAGGGACAACACACTTCTGCCAAAATGAAGATAATGTAAGTACAACAATACATCTATGTTTTTAAATTGTATCCAGTCTGCTGTAGTATGAATATAAATTTTCAGGAAATTATCACCAGGTTGCAAAGAAGCAGAATTCCAGACTCGAACCATTATAGCCTACGTCCAACCCTTGACAGACGATCGAGACTAAATAATCAGACGAATTTTCCCCAACGACGATCGCATAGCGAAAGTCCATCCAGAGTACCGCTTTCGACAGTAGCAAATAGACCCACGACTAGTGTGATTGTTGCTAATAATAATAACATTACTAACCCATTGCAAGTACATACTAGGTATTCTAGAATGGCACAGGCCGCTGTAATAACACAGGCTACACGCTTTTGAGGTAATGCATCCTGAAAAGAATAAGTTAGAAGCGTATTCGTAGCTCAGTGGATAGCAGACACCGGAAGTCGGATTTCATCCAATGGAATTACCGATGAACGCAAGAAAATAGATGAAGCATTACTCTATGTTAGTTTGGAGAAAGGGGATGCGCATCGCACCTTAAATTCATTCAAGTTTCAGGAAATTAAAACCTTTGCCGAATTCAGGAAGGTGTGTTTTGAAATTTGGGAACCAATAAATCAACAGGATCGATGGTACAATCTTAGTAAGTTTTTACACCAGAAATATGATAGTAATAGTATCGCAAACCTCCATACTGATGTAGAAAATGCCATCCATAACTTAACTATTGACTTAAAGAGAACAGGAGTAGTTATTAGTTATTGGCGATCGCGATGCTTTTAATGGTAATGTAAGAGATTTAGTTAGTTTGAGAGAGGTATTGAACTACATAGCCCATGGCATAGTATATAACGCTATCAGGGTGGAAGATAAAGGGGTTTTTAAGAAACAGAAACCTGATCCCAAGAATGATAGTCTAGCAGCTTTAAGATTCATGCAAAAGGAATTGTGCAAAAGAGGACTGCATCTGGCAAAAGAATTTACAGGTTTTGTAAATAATGGAAACCCTGGTAGAAAAAGGAATAATTTTCAGGGAAGGACAGATAGTGTTCCAGACAGATCTAAAAATTTCAAGCATAGACAACAAGGGAAACAAGATCCTAGGAATAATCCTAAGAACAGTAATGGAAAATTTTTCCAAGCAAACAGAAATAGTAGATATAGGCCTCAACAGCATAGGGGAAATCCAAACAATAGTAATCAAAACCCAAGTTCGTTCAGCCCAACCCATAACCAGAGTCTAGGAGATAATAGAACACAAAATAATAAACAGGAACAAAATTGTGCCAACTGTGGTTATTCCAACCACACAACTCAGAATTGTAGGCGACCAAGGTATTGTTTTCATTGTAATAAGACAGGTCACGGTCACTTAACACAGAATTGTTAGTTTAATAATAATAATACCAACCATAATCCTCAAAGAAGTACACCCCAAAATAATAATCAGACACAGTGACAATTACAGAAGGGGGTAGTACAAAAGAGAGCTTCCTTACCAGTAGCATATGAGCATGAAAGAGTTACTGTAGGTCAGGAAGATAATTTCAAGTTGCTTTTGAAGTAAATAAAGAGATAGTATTCTCAGTGAAGGATAAAGAAATATGGCAAGAAGATTTAATTATCATCCAAACAAGAATTAATGATAAACAATGCTCAATACGTTTAGATACAAGCAGTACTGTAAATATTATAGATAAACAAACGTTAACAAAACATTTAGGATTTGCAGATACAGAAATACAAGGTCCTGGTAGAATTATAAAAGAAATAGGCGGAAAACAGATTAATGCTTTGGGTAATGTCACACTGGACATAGAGATTTTAGACAAAACTTTTAAGGAAGAAAGTGTTGTAGTATGCGGAGATGTAGAAGACTGTCAAATTGTGGAGAAAATAAAATCAATCTGCAACGCAGAAATAGAGAAAATTTTTGTTTTTAGCTAGAAGAAGGAAAGTCTTATAAATCTGATCAATTTATCTGAGACGAAATCTTCTAGAGAAGCGAACATCCAAGAGACTAAGATGGATAATAAAGCTAGCCGGGGTGGCACAGATTTAGTGGATAGTAGTGAAATAAGTGGTAGCACAGATTTAATGGATAATAGAAATAATAGTTTAGAAGAAATGTCCCTTAGCCAGGAAGGATTCTAGGATAGATTGTGCACAAATAAATAATATTAACAATGCAAGCCTTGATACTCAGACCTCTGAGCAGAGTATTAACTCTGAACAAATTATCGCAGCATAAACAATTAATGCCTCTGAACAAATCATTGTTGCGGAACCTATTAATGCATGTGAACAAATTTATGAAGATGAATCACAGATTGATTATGCGCATTTAACAATAGATGAAGATGAATCAGATATTGATTGTACATATCTCATAATGGATGAGAGTAAGGAAGAAAAATACATCAATGAAGTCTTGTTATTGGGGACAATAAATAAGAGTGAATTAAACTCAACAATACTATTGGATGAAAATTCACATGAAACAGATGTCTGTTATTTCTCATATAACACAATGACTAAGAAATATGTTAATTAGTACTAGGAGATATAGATTGATGTTTCGTATACCTAGATGATTGTCATTTCTAGTAAGGACTTGGATAGTCACTTTAAGACATTAGAAATAGTGTTAGAAAGACTGAAGAGTGCAGGATTAAAGATAAAAATTAAGAAATGTCAATTCATGATGAAAACTTTAGAGCATTTAGGACATGTCATCAGTGAAAATGGACTGCGTATGCAGGAAGGTAAAATAAAGGCAATTGTAGCATATCCAGTTCCAAGTAACTTGTAAGCCTTGAGAAGATTTTTAGGTATGGTGGGCTACTACCGACTCATTATTAAGGGATTTGCCACTATAGCCAAACCTTTAACAGATTTAACTAAGAAGTATGTATTTTATGAATGGAATGCAAAACATGAAAGAGCTTTCCAAACACTCAAGGAAATGGTGACAGGAAATCCAATTTTAGTGTATCCAGATTTCTCAAAGGAATTTTACTTAGCCTACGATGCTTCTAGTACAGGTGTAAGTGCAGTTTTAATGCAACAAGGAAAAACAAGAATGAGAGCAGTATCTAACACACTAACCCAAGAAGTTTTAGAACCAACACACTCTTATAAGTTGTCAGGATATCCTGGAATAAAGAAAACATGTAGAACTGTCACTAGAAACTATTTTTGGCCTAGTTGTAATGAAGATGCTAAGAGATTTGTTGAGAATTGTCATATCTGTAACGTACACAAAGGTAACGTAAATATAAAGACCCCTCTTGATATATATCCATCAGAATTAACTCCATTCCAAGTAGTTTCAATGGAGTTTGTAGGTCCATTTCCAAACACAACTAGAGGTAACCGTCAGATATTAGTTTTCATAGATTACTTGACTAGATATGTTGAGATCATTCCAGTAAGAAATAGAGAATCAACCACTGTAGCAGAACCTTTAATCTAGAATAATTACTAGACATTCCTGTCCTCAAAACATATTATCTGATAATGCAGGAGGAATTTACTAGTGACATTGTAAAGAAATGGTGTGAGTTTATGAAATTAACAAGTGTCAGATTACAGCTTATAAATCAAGCTCTAATGGAGCAGTTGAGACAACCAATCGTAAAATAAATGATGTACTGAAAACTTTAGTGACTCCACAGACTGAAGATTGGGAATTAATTCTTGAAGACGTACAGTTAACCATTAATAATACTGTAAATGAATCTATTGGTGAAACCCCACACTTTTTGTTATATGGCTATCAGAAAAGAATGCCAAATACCCTGTTAGACGATGCAACTCCACCCAGACATACTTATAATTATGAAGACTACGTGGCGTGAAAAATAAGACGGACTTTGAGATATTAAGGTTACAAGGGCTTGATTGAAGGAGTTACATAAAAAGTCTAGTAAGTATCACAATCAGAAATCAATAGTTCCAGATTTAAAAATAGGGCAGGGAACAAGTATAGTGCTTAACCATAGAGTTGAAGGACCTAATGTTTAAGTGAGTCCTAAATTCCAAGGTCCATATAGAGTAATAGAAAGGTTAAAGTTAAATAAATTTAAACTAATGCATGAATCAACTTTAAATGAAACTTTTGCACACTGGAACCATATTAAAGTAGTACATTCCGACATTTGGTCAGAAGAACATTTAAAAGAATTTAAGGATTTAAAGGAGTCAAGTAGTAAAGAAAACAGTAACGTAAATGATTCCCATACTTCATCAGCATTAGTCACTCCGAGATGCAATTTAAGGAAAAGATAGGATCAAGTGCAACAGGTCAATAACATTGTTGTATAAGGTTTACTGCTTAGGATGTATTTTGCAGGAAATGGATTTCACTATGGCTCATGGTGAGTCATATCTGCATCTCCCTCTTGCAAATCAAGAAGGGAGCAATCTTAAAGGATCATGGTCAAGTAAAGATGATACACGATATCACTGTAGTGAAGATTAACATCACCACAGTAGATCATCAACAAATAAAATTGGTAGAATTACTGAATAAACTCGAAAATGTCATAGCTAGTAACCAGAATCATACGATTCTGTTGAAACTTAGAGAGGATATCAGCCAGGTTTTACCTAAGAAAATTAAGAAGCGTTCACTTCTTCCATTTATAGGTACAGTATTAAACACTTTGTTTGGTGTAGCTACTGATAGCGATGTAGATAAGGATAGAGCTAGAATAGAAAAATTAGAACGAGGTACCATCATGACTAAAGTCATTGATGCAGCTAACAAGAACCAAGAGATAATTATTAAACTAAAGGACTTTGTTAACAACCGAGATCAATGAACTACACCAATCGAAACTAGTGAACCAATTAATGTTTGAAACAGAGTAATTTTTGTTAAACTATAAGGAACTTCTGAATGCTATTATGATGTCTACAAAGAACATTTTATCACCATACCTCATCAGTCCTAGTGAGTTAAACCACATTATAGAAAAGTGTATGTTAGATCATCACTTCAAACCGCTTGTACGCGATGTCCTTACTATAGTTTAATAACTGTGAAAAGGGTTTCTGATCCCATTGTAATGGTTATACCATTTAAACAATAATGAAGTTAAAAATAACTTGATATCCATTTACCCTTTCCAATGATAGTAAATAACAAGTCAATTGTTTTGAACCAAGACATAGTACATTTTGCATTGCAACAGAATTCACTTTTTTTGGTGCAACTAAGTGACAAAGGTTTTGATGATTGTATCAATGCTTGAAGCCAATGGGTTTGTTTGTAATATACAGAGATTTTATGAGCCACATAACCAATTGTATTGCATAGATGATTTGATTAATGACAGAAAAGGTGAGAATAACTGTGAATATATCCCATACAATCATGATTTCAATGCTCAAATTTTGTATGATGAAATGATAGTGTTTTCACAGAATCAAGTAACAGCTAAGGTCACTTGTAGGAATAACCAATCTCAAATAATGTTTAATAACATCAAATCCTTTGTGATATCTTGTGAAGTAATTATTTTGAATAATTTGTATTGAAAGCCTACCAATTTTTTGCTACTTACACCTTAAACTTATCAAGCCACAAAAATCATTTTGAACATGTCAAAGATTTATTTCAAATTGTCCAAACTTGAGTTAGAATAATTTACCAAACTTGAAGCAGCTAATCATTTTTCCCATGTATACAAGACTGACATGTCACCCATTAATGTCAATGGTAAATATTGTTTTGATAGTACTCATCATACTAGCTTTCATATATATTGCCAGAGTGTTAGTTATTAACAAACTCAACACCATTAAGACTTTACTGAATAATTTGCCTTCAAGTAACTAATGTTCTAACATTGTTGTATATATTGCCATTTATGATTGCTTTCAACATTGTATTTTTTATGTATAAGTATTTTTGATAATTTTTAAAGGCATTGAGGTCCACTACTGTATGCCTGTAGTGTGGCCGAGTCTTGTTAGGAATACAACAGAAGTCTGTGAGAAATATGTAAGGACAATTAATTAAAAGATAACGAAAATCCACTGGTAGAAATATGTAGAGTGAGGGGTTAGAGTTATGGTAGATGGAAAAACACCAGGAAACCAAGAGGTAGAAGTGTGGTAGAAACAGACTGCAGCAATAGCAGTTTGGAAAAATGAGACAAAACACAACCCGTACTCGCCAAAGCAAGAAAATTTTCTACTCCAGTGGAAAATTTGAACTTTGACACCGTCAGTGGGTGGTTACGATAGATTAGGATAACCAATAATACTAATCATAGGGTGGCACCGGAAGCTGAAAAGCCACTCAAGTAGAAGTAGGATGTGACTAGTAGAAGTTAAGGAGGAGTTTAACTGTAGAAGCTAGGTTGAGACTTCACTTGAGGTTTCAGAGAAGTTCAGTTAGGAAACTAAGCCTTATACGGGGAGGCTGTGTCGGTATACTCTGTTCCTTGTGTAGTGTTGTGTAATTTGATAGACTGTTACTAGTACTCTTAATAATAAGTAAGATAAACTAAGTGGTGTTTAAACTTACCAAGAGTCCTAATTCATACTCAAGCCTTAAAATCCTGAGAGACTGGAGAATGAAAGGAAATTAATCTACAATGTTCCTAAGGAAAGAAAAAAAACTCAACCAAAATTAGAGGAAGGTTATAACACTTTACTCCTCAAATGAAACCAAGTTACCGAAGAAAGACTGACAAATCATGAGAGAAGAAGAGAGAGAAAGAGAAGAATAAAAAAGAAAACGTACGTACGTTACGCAGA
>NC_061090.1:627562-640062 GCF_015104395.2 Macrobrachium nipponense | reverse complement strand
ATTTCAAGCTTGGCTGTATTCCACCAAATACAATAGTTTGTTTTATATTTTCCTTGTCGTACGCGCTCTCCTAAGTGCAGATCCAGCTACATACATACATACATATATAAAGGTAATTAAAGAGAATGGGATTGGATATTCTTTGTCTCTTATAAACACAGTGTCTTTCGTATAATCTTTGTCTTGCTGTTCATTGGAGATAGATAGAGAGAGAGAGAGAGAGAGAGAGAGAGAGAGAGAGAGAGAGAGAGAGAGAGCAGAGTTCAATGTCCATCTTGCGGTGTTTTGCGAATACTCTTTATCCATTATTGTCTTGCTGTTTACTGGAGAGAGAGAGAGAGAGAGAGAGAGAGAGAGAGAGAGAGAGAGAGAGAGAGAGAGAGCAAACCAGAATTCAATGTCCTTCTTGTTTGGAAGAGTAAACAGGTAAAGGAAAAACAAGTATCCTTGATAGGAAGAGGATTAGCATTGCTTTCCTGAAAGAGACATTTAATTCATTTGCCGTAATCATTAATCGAGACGTTGAAATTATCCCATTCATAAAAATAAATAAAAATTCATTGACATAAGTGAGAACGGAAGTGTCAAGATGATAAACTGATTGAATCCATATATATTATGTAATTCGACTCTGCAATCAAATTCAACAAACTAAATTAATCCAGTCAGCTTTTCATATCATTCTGATGTAATTCGAGTCCGCAATCAATTTCAACATATTCTTTATGTTGCGAAAACAGTCATAAACTCCCTGTGACGGAAAAGAGTGATTGTTACAGGTTATATAGTGAGACATTTAAAGCTCGTCCTGTGTGTCTGTCGTTCTGTTTGGCAGTCTTCTTATTGTTGTGTCTTTCAGTAATGACCTGGTATATCCATGTGCCTGAAGAAACCTCCCCCCCTCTTTATTGTTGAAGGTGAAACATGTAACATTCTTGTAGTGTACCTCATTTTAAAAGGTAATGTGGGCTTATAACCTCATTTAAAAAACGTTATAACAAACCAGCATTATAACCGCAAGTACAATGAGAAAGTCAACTCTCTAAAAAATCAAACATTGCAGTAACTTCGTCATTGTAAAAACCTTCTTAGCAACCGGAGCAGAGCTGGATAATCCCACGTCCCCATCAGACCGGGTAAAAAGGGATTTACAGGTGATTTACGGATGATTAACGGGTGATTCGTAGGCAGATTTACAGGTGATTTACGGGTGATTACAGGTGATTTGTAGGCAATTACAGTACAAAGAAGGACAAATTACTACGATTTAACGTAGAAGAAGAATGGCAAAAGGCTGAAAATATTTGACATTTGTTATGATTAAGATTTTGGTGTATATATATATACATATATATTATATATATATATATATATATATATATATATTATATATATATATATATATATATATATATATATATATATATATATAATGTCAATGTGGGAAGGGAAATAATAAATTCAAAGTACGAAGTTTTTATGTCATAACGATGGCTGGTAGATGAAAGATATTGATTTGTGAAATATCATGGAATATTTTGCGATATCGATTGCCTTTGTGAGTGCGTGTACACCCATCCATATTCTGCCCTTGGCTGATACTTTGTGCAGCAGATACCATTTCCAGGTGAAATTACCATTAATCTTATAAACTGCCAGTTTGATGGGGATGAAACGATATAAATCTAAGCAGAGTTAATGGCTGTTTTCAAGCATTTCATTTGATATCATATTTACCAAAGATAAACACTTATATAGATAAAGTAAATCTTTATTAAATTAACTGTTCTCTCTCTCTCTCTCTCTCTCTCTCTCTCTCTCTCTCTCTCTCTCTCTCTCTCTCTCAAAAGGTGAAATATAAACAGGTAACGTATCAAGTTTATGCTGAATTAGAGATATACACCTACATAGATAAAGTAAAATTCTTATCAAATTGATTGTTCTCTCTCTCTCTCTCTCTCTCTCTCTCTCTCTCTCTCTCTCTCTCTCTCTCTCTCTCTCTCTATCTCTCTTTCTCAAAATGTGAAATATAAACAAGTAACGTGTACCAAGTTTATTCTGAATTCGAGCATTTCATTTGATATCATACATACCAATGATAAACACCTACATAGATAAAGTAAATCTTTATCAAATTAACTGCTATCTCTCTCTCTCTCTCTCTCTCTCTCTCTCTCTCTCTCTCTCTCTCTCTCTCTCTCTCTCTCTCTCTCAAAAGGGAAATATAACATCCTATTTCTAAACAGGTAACGTAGCAAGTTTATTCACCCAACGACTTATGTTCAAGTAACCATACATAAAGCTCTTGCTGCAGCCGGTTTGTAAAGCTGATTCCTCCTCTTGAAAGAGAACCGGCTGCTCCTTTAAGTTAACCTTCCCTCTGACTCTGTTTCAGATCTTTGGAGTTCAGTGACATCAACATTAGAATTACTGTTTAATTGACTGACGAGGAAACTTCTCGGATACGTCGTAATCGCAGATGTTTTGGGATTTCATTTTTCCGTCGTAAATGAAAATAGATCTCATCTTTAACCGGATTGATAGAAAACTTTATTATCTTTGTATGAAGCTCCAAAAAAAAGTGTACAAAGACTTTGCTTAATAAGCCCGGTTTCAGTTATCCAATCTGAACAACAGTGAAAGTGAGAGAAAGAGAGAAAAAACGAGATGGATATAAAGCTGAACTTCTATCACTTTGTACAGAAACATTAAGCACGAGAAATTGACAGTTTTAGAGATCAGGTTTTTAAGATCATCAACCATTCTTGCAATTTCTGGCTTTTCTTCACATATTTCTAGAGTTCTCTATGCAAACATGGCACCGAGAGAGAGAGGAGAGAGAGAGATAGAGAGAGAGAGAGAGAGAGAGGAGAGAGAGAGAGAACTCTAATTGAATCAGAGATTTAGGACTGAGTCATTTTCTGAAGTTGTTTTTTTTCATTTTACTGTCAATGTCGAATCTATCAAAATGCAATGCTTAGATTGTACGTATGTATAAGTTTCTATTTATGCTAAAAACTGAACATAATGGTAAATGATATGTGAATTGACAATATTTAAATTTCATTATGAAATTGAAACATATGAAAGACGTGCGCCGAAATTGATTGCAGGCAAATCCTGGATATATTTGAGTTGATCCTAGGGTGCAAGCGTACAGAGATTTGCAAAAATCATTTATATAAATCCTACAACACACACACACACACACACACCGCGCGCACACACATATACTTTTACACTAAGAGAAATGTTGAACACTTACCTTGGATAAGATATAGTCGGTGTATCCTATGGTGCTTGAATGATATTGGAGTGAATATGCATTGCTGAAAAAAAACATAAAATATATATGAAACACATTACATTATATAAACATTTGAATGAAGCAAATATTTAAATTTGAATGCTTCAAGTCAAGAAACCAATTTATATCCCTTTCATTATGCAGTATACCAACGCTTCACTATATAAATTGTAAGAACAAAAAATAATATCTTCAGTAAACTAAGCATCGCTGTGTCCAAACACGTAACAATGAATTTGAAGCAGGAGACTGCGTCACTGCTCCTATTCGCTGCCGCTCATGAGCTTCCGTAAACATTTCAAGGCCCTGTCGGAAGTTTAAGGATTTCTTCTCTCTCTTTTACTTACATAATAAGTTTATAATATTTTCCTATAAAAATATAATATATAAGGCAGTCCCCACCTTACGATGGGTTCGTCTTACGACGTTCCGAGGTTACAGCACTTTTCAAACAACGGCAAAGCAAAACAGCTATATATTCTTTCAGATTTTAAGGAAAAACCAGCAGCACTTCGGAAAACATAGAAGACATGATGGATAAAAATGTGTAATTATCATTATCTCTCTCTCTCTCTCTCTCTCTCTCTCTCTCTCTCTCTCTCTCTCTCTCTCTCAACTTCTTTCCATATTGGAAGTATAAAGCACGAATGGTTGTTTTGATAAGCCTTATCTCAAATATAATATCTTTTTCTAATGTCCTATCTACCGATCTCAGGGTCTGGGTTCGATTCGATCTCAGGGCAGGGTCTGGGTTCGATTCAATCTCAGGGTCCGGTTCGATTCGATCTCAGGGCAGGGTCCGGGTTTAATTCAATTTCAGGAACCGGGTTCGATTCGATCTCAGGGTCCGGGTTCGATTCGATCTCAGGGTCTGGGTTCGATACGCCGCTCTGCCAACGCAGAATCAGAGTAATTTATTTCTGGCGATAGAAATTCATTTATCGATGTGGTTTCGGAGCCCACATTATGCTGTATACATAGGTCCCGTTGCTAAGTAACCAATTGGTTCCTATAGCCACGTAAAAATATCTTGATTCTTCGGGCCAGCCCTATAGGTGAACTGTTAATCAGCTCAGTGGTCTGGTTGAACAAAGATATACTACTTAACTCTAACGTCCTTAAAAAGTCGTAACAAACTTGCAATGAAACCGCACGAACAATCACGCAAGTGACCTCAAGACAGCAAATATTTAGGTATTAGTCGCTAAATCTCTTTCTCTGACTCAACGTGATGGGATAATCCGACGTCCTATCAGACAGACTTAAGGATATCAGAGTAGATTCGCTGTGGAAGGATAAATTACCGCGAGTTATGTCACGGAAGAAAGAAGATGGCTAAAGGGGAGGGGATGTTCGGGGGTGGGCAGGGGGTGGTGGGGGAGAGGATGGGATCTCTAAGCTGAAGGAGCGGGAGAGAGAGAGAGAGAGAGAGAGAGAGAGAGAGAGAGAGAGAGATAGGTAGATAGAGATGAAAGATGGGAAATGAAGGGTTTTAGATTCAGAAAAAGATTTTAAATTAGATTTAAAGTTATATATATATATATATATATATATATATATATATATATATATATATATATATATATATATATATATATATAGTGTGTGTGTGTGTGTGTGTGTGTGTGTGCGTGTGTGTGTGTGTGTATACAAACATACATACATACATACATACATACATATATATATATATATATATATATATATATATATATATATATATATATATATATATATATATTGCATCCTATCTGAATGTATTCTCTCATTATTTTTTTCTTTGGTTTTTCCTTTTTCCATTAAAAAAGAAATTGGTGCATCTTATTCTCTTTTTTGCCTCTTTGCTCTGCTAACTTTGTATGTTATAGTTTGTATTTTAATTTCTCTTTTTGCGTTAGCATGAATTTAATCAAAGAAATAACAATGCCCTTTACAGATCATTTGAGAATTTTTTGTCTCAATGCATTTTACCTACATTCAGTGTAAAATAGTCAACTCATAGAATCTGAGGCTCATAGGCTTTTATCTATAACCTGACCGAGTTTGCTTTGGTTCATCTAAAAGTTTATCAAAGAATGATTTACGAGGGTTCGCCGAGTTTACGTTTATCTGCACCAAGAAATTTTTTCATGTTTATCCAAAAGTTTATAGAATCTCTGGCTAAAGAACTCATATTTTTGAAAGAACTTTAAGCCTACTTCCACGAAGATTTTGCCCCTGTTTTATCCAAAAGGGTTATGAAGACGATCTTCCAATATTTAGCTACCTTGGTCCAAGGGCATCTCAGCTTTCCTCCTATTTATCTGAAACGGAACTCTCAAACTTTGTACTTTCATTTTAAACTCTCGGCCAAATGGCTTTAGCTAATAAAGGAAATCAAATGCTTACTTTTACGATTTCCTAGTACTAACGGGATGTATTTAGTTTCGTCTGCAAATACTTACAATCGCCGTCATAATTCATGGGGAAAAAATTATGCATTATTAATTTTTGAGACATACAGAGACATGCAGGGAAAAAACCGAAAATATTTGTATAGTGAAGAGAGAGAGAGAGAGAGAGAGAGAGAGAGAGAGAGAGAGAGAGAGAGAGAGAGAGAGAGAGAATGCCTTACATACTATAATTATGTACTGTATACATCTTAAAATTCCATTTCTGAGAACCTATACAAGTTTTAATGATAACATCGATGAATAATACTTGATGTACAATAGTAACTGAGCATTGGGAAAAGGATTATATAGTGTAAAGTAATAATGTTTAACATATCCATGGCCTGTAGATACACACCAATGAATATATGATAATCAACTTCCCTTATGTGATTGTGTCTGTTCCAGTCAATGTCCTGATACTATATTCTGGCTAAATGGTCATTATTGTTATAAATTCCAAAAGATATTAGGGATGAAACATTGTACTAGCAGAGTGAATGATGACTCGAAGTATTTCATAAAAATATAATAATATAGAAAAGAGTCTCTTGTATGGAGGCTGAAGGCTTTATAAATGATGGAATGGAACTTTGAAATCCAGAAAAAGATGTAAATCAACTAAACATGTACAAACAACCGTTCCGTTCGATCTCTCTCTCTATCTCTCTCTCTGTCTCTCTGTCTCTCTCTCTCTGTCTCTGTCTCTGTCTCTCTCTCTCTCTCTCGGTTTAAACTGATTATGCATATTGTCAGCTAAAATATAACAAGCATGCTATTGCTATGCAGGAACTTTTAAATCCAAAAATGATAATCTGTCATATAGATCAACTAAACATGTATCAAACAAGCCGTTCGATCTCTCTCTCTCTCTCTCTCTCTCTCTCTCTCTCTCTCTCTCTCTCACTCCAGCGGTTTAAACTGATTATGCATATTGTCAGCTAAAATATAACAAGCATCCTATTGTTATGCAGGAACTTTGAAATCCAAAAAAAGATAATCTGTCATATAGATCAACTAAACATGTATCAAACAAGCCGTTCGATCTCTCTCTCTCTCTCTCTCTCTCTCTCTCTCTCTCTCTCTCTCTCTCTCTCTCTCTCTCTCCAGCGGTTTAAACTGATCATGCATATTGTCAGCTAAAATATAACAAGCATCCTATTGCTATGCAGGTAAAAAAAAAGGCAAAATTTAGTCATAAGGTCTTATACTCACGTAAGACCTCTCGTTCCAGTGGCTTGATCTAACTTTAGCATCATTATTTTCATTATTATTTGGGGAGGTCTCCTCGGGGAATGGACCCCCTCCTTTTTAAAGAGAGCAAGCAGCTGCTGCTCCTTCAAAACTTCACCCTGAGATTATTTGAACTCTTCGCTGCATATTGGCCTGATTATTTGAATAGGTCTTTCAAACACTTCCACGGTGACCGGCCTCTGGATACCCCGGAGCTATCTAATGAGCAGCGTCGTAATTACAAACGATTCTGAATTTCATCTCTTTCCCGCTTTTAAACGCAACTTTTGTCTATCTTTTTGTACTGCTTATAAAAAAGTTTTATATCTTTATGTACTGCTTATAAAAAAGTTTTATATCTTTATGTACTGCTTATAAAAAAGTTTTATATCTTTATGTACTGCTTATAAAAAAGTTTTATATCTTTTTATACTGCTTATAAAAAAGTTTTGTCTTTATATACTGCTTATAAAAAAGTTTTATATCTTTTTGTGCTGCTTATAAAAAGTTTTATATCTCTATGTACTACTTATAAAAAAGTTTTATATCTTTTTGTACTGCTTATAAAAAAGTTTTATATCTTTATGTACTACTTATAAAAAAGTTTTATATCGCTATGTACTGCTTATAAGAAATTTTTACATCTTTATGTACTGCTTATAAAAAAGTTTTATATCTTTATGTACTACTTATAAAAAAGTTTTATATCTTTATGTACTGCTTATAAAAAGTTTTATATCTTTATGTACTGCTTATAAAAAAAAGTTTTATGTCTCATGTACTGCTTATAAACAAATGTGAAAAAGATTGTTCGTCAGTTTTATGAAACTGTTTCGGTAATGCCAATTAATTGTGATTTATCGCAGTTGCTTTTTCCTGATATAAGTTAAAAAAAAAGATTCTCAACAATTAATTGATATTGAACGATACAGTTGGCCCAAAGTTGCTGTGAAACTAGCAAAGATTTTTGGGTGCTGAATAGTGCTGAGTTTCCCTGGAATCTTTGTTATGGAACTGGAAATGAATTAACTCTAATTTTTTATTCGAATTGACACAACTGGGAATGAGTGTTGATTTTTGACACGAATTGGGAAACTTTTGTCACTTTGATATATACTCGGAAGTGGATTGGAATTAGTTTGGAATTTTCATTACTGAAAGGTTTTAGTATTGACCTAAAATTGGTACAAGCGGTTTTCCTGATACTTTTTTGGAAGAGAGTTATTGGAAAATACATACAATTGGCTGAGAATCTGATGTAGAACTGGTGTAACTGACAAAGTACAAGCCAAGAATTAGTGTAAACGGTGCAGAATTAGTGAGGAATTTTTTGACAGGAAATTGTTATACATAGCCACAAATAGCATGGAAATTGTGTCATTGAATTGTCGGTTTCGAATTACGTGTAATTTGCTAAACAGGCGTGGAAAGAGCTGGATTGTACAAAATTGGGGCAGTTGGAACAGTTTTTAACAGGACTTTTCGTCTGACAATAGCAAGAAAACAGCATAAATCAATTAGCTGAATCTCCAAGGAACCTCCTCACCATCTCTAAAGTGTATTAAACACGATTATGAATCGTAAATATGCGTCACTAGCTCACAACAAAAATAGACGTATTATTTTCTCGCTTCCTAATAATAATAATGATATATAGTAATAGTAGGCGGATACAGTGTGAAAGTAACTTTTTCCTAGCAGTATTCCTCCCATAACTGTTAGAACTAGCGCTGGTTCTGATACTGGTACCCTATCCTAGTTCCCTGTAATACAAAAAGTTCATTTAGGACAGCAGTCTTGTACCAAACAGCATGCAGTCGTTAGCGTATAACTATGCTGTACTCATGCAAAACTTAACCGTTACACAGTGCAGTTAGCCTGATTTACATGCATAACAGGAGGAATTTACCTGAAGAATTAACATTTTCATAAACCTATTGTAGAATATTTCACGTCTTAGCCTACGGCTGGTGGTACAATTGCAATCACATGCAAGCTCAACATGGTGCAACTTACATAACAGTTTCATTATAATTCTTAGTAATTGGCAGTTATGTAAAAGTAAAAATAAAAAAGAACATTATTAAGTGTTAGGGCAATATGTGAACTATAAACTAAGACAAGTGCAGACCTTTTACAAGGGAGAAATGTGGCATTTCAAATGAAAACAAGGGGAGCTACATTCATTTTTCCTGTAGCGTTACCGTACAGGTCTCGAACAGTGCAATTTGAACTTGCGCAACTAAGCACTCACGTATTACGCACTTACGTACGCACACTCGATCATAAACAATCTCAGCTTCGAGTGATCAACTTTATATCTTGACAAAATGGAAACCAGTTCGTTTTTCCAGTCCACCAATGATGAAGGGTATTGTCTTTAATTTTAATGAAAGATTTCCATCATTGCTATAACCTTTGAATATGCCATTGCAATTTCTTGGCTACAACCTGCAACAAAGCCCATTGACTGGGACGCATTGCAATGACTGGTTGTAATAGCGAACGCCATCTATTGCCTGGAGAAGTAAACTGAATGCTTAAGCAGGTGAATTCGTTTAAGGCTGACCCGAATGTCAATTTTCAGGCTGGGCAAGTCTGGGACATGTCGGAAGAGGCTCTCGAGGGTCGAGAAGGCGGAAAACGTATGCTAACAAGGAGCTTTCAATGGGTAGCATTCCTACCCACCCACAATCACCTCTCCCCCCCCCCCCCCCCTCCCCCCCCCCCTGCCTCCCCAAGCCCCCCAACAATGCTGCAGAGGAAGCCCTAGTAAAGAACAAGTAGTAAGTATTATCGCTACATTTAGATACTGAACTTGCTTTGGGACTGACGTGTTTACCTTTTTGTATTCCTGGAAAGAGTTACAAGGAGTTTCAAGGATTAGGATGTCTCAAAGACTTGTCAGTCAATCCTGAGAGGAGATTCTGTGAGTGAGATGGTTTCCACGTCGATGAATGATCCAGTCTTCGTCATCTATCCCTCAATAGTTGATATAATCAGGAGGGCGTCACCCCATCGACGTTTTCGTTCACGTTCATCAAAGTTTGGTGTCTCCCCTTTCATGGCATATTAGCAAAACAAACGCAACCAGGCGCACGAGAAGTCCCATACTGGAATAAAATACGAGTTACTACTGACGTTGTCAGCAATTGTGAATGGCTTCAAATAATCATCTTTATAAAACAATTTCTATAATAGATTCACATCAACCGTGCAATTGATGTCTAGGCCAGTCCCTTACGACGCACCTGATAGGTTGTTGATAAGCCAATCGCAGGGCTGGAAACTCTCTGTCTGTCTCACTCGAGAGTTCTCATGGGCAGGATGTATGTTCCACCTCACCTGAAAGACGTATCCCTCAAGAGAGGAGTAACATACATCATGCACATGTGAACTCTCTCGAGAGACTGTGATTCGCTTATCAACAGCCAATCAGGAGCGTCGTAAGGGACTGGCTTAGACGTCAAATGCACGGTTGATGTGAATCTACTATAGTTATCAAACAGCTCTAGAGTTCGCGATCTCTCCGCTTTTGCCTTCTGCTTTAATGATGATGGCCTCTGGTGGTTAATTAATCTTCTTTCACTGAATATCTCCGATATCTCTTCTTCGTCTCTTTTTCCATCACTATCGGATATGACCTGAGAGGCGAAGTTTGCTCAGAGAGAGAATAATCTTGGGCGTCATTGTAATCCTCTAATGAACGTAAACCGACGTAAATAAATAAAAAAAAAAAGAGGTGCTTGCAGAATTTTATTTTTTTCCATTATCTCCTGGAAATGAAAGACTCGTGCCTGTGCTTTTGAGCCGCTGCAGTTTCCATGCGGGGAATTATTGTTTTTTTTTTTTTTCTGCCAGGCTTCCATGGATGTCAACTTTTATCTAGGCTCGCCGGTGTTCGCCAGCCGAGTCTGCTGCAGCCTCCTGGAAAGTATTACGCCAACTAATTAGGCAGAGGAAGAAGCTGCCGTGTTCCTCTCCTCCTTTTCTTCTGAGCTGTATTCATGCTTAGCTCACTGTTGAAAAGGGAACAGCGTTCAAAGGAACGCTTAGGTGAATATGCTTGCGTGCATGCAAAGAGATATAGGATTATATATATATATATTATATATATATATATATATATATAATATATACATATATATATATATATATATATATATATATATATATATATATATATATAATATACATATATATATATATAGATATCAAAATAGATAGATAGATAGAGAGAGAGAGAGAGAGAGAGAGAGAGAGAGAGAGAGAGAGAGAGAGAGAGACAGAGAGAGAGACAGAGAGAGCGTGTATAAATATATATATTTGTTAATTGACACATAATAAGAAAAACGATATACTAAGAGTATGCATTCGACTTGTTTTGATCACGATGGCAATGAATCCTATATATTCTAATTGGCTAGTATTCTGTAAAGGATACGGTGGCCATAACCGATGACATACAATGAGGAATTTATGGCTAATTCAGCCACAATCTATAGTTATGATGAAAGCAGAAGAGCTAATGAGGTCAATAGTTACACCTCTCATACTGCATATCAGTAAAAACTAGAAAGAGAATTGAAGGCGATTTTTAAGACGAAATCAGTTTTTATCTTCGGTGTTTAATATCTTTCATCACAAGTCTCCCCTATGTGCAGTCATCATACTGTTCTCATTCGGATTGAACCATGTCACGAAATTATCCTTTAGGTACAATTTAGTGAACGCAATATAGTAGTCAATAAGAGTTCTTTAAATTCTTTTTATGAAACTCTCCTTGGAATCAATTTAGTGAACGTGATATAGTAGTCAATAAGAGTTTAAAATTTTTTTCTTCTTCTAAGTAGCCTCTGCACCCTTCTCTAATCATCACCATGGAAAAGTAAATGAATTAATGTTATTTCTTTCCACTCGATTTTTTGGCTCCGATGCTCAGTCTCTCGTAATAATCAAACATTTTTGTTTTTTCCAGGAAGTTATAATTTGATATCAACTTAGATTTTTGTATAATTATTTCGCTTCATTCATGAGGCGTTTGAAGCTTAGCCTGCAATTTTTCAAACTTCTTGAATATTAGTTCATTTCTCTTTTGATATGTTACTCTCTCGTTTCCCACATATTTCTTTCGTACTCGGATGCTTCCTTTATTATGCACATTTTGCTTTTCCAATCATAAGTGTACGTAGCTTGACTAGTAATAATAATGAAGAAAATGATATGGAATCGACAACGAAGGACCCAGCAGTGACAGTCTATTTTAGATGTTCCGGGTCTTGTAATAGTTCTTGCTCTGTAGTGAGAATGGACCCCTTTACACCAGATTCTGTGGCGTGAACCAATTTCATATATATATATATATATATATATATATATATATATATATATATATATATATATCTATATATATATATATATATATATATATATATATTAATCTCACTTCTTGCTATCAATTTCGTGTGTTTGTATGTTGGTGTGTTTGTCTGTGTGCATGTGCGCGCGTGTGTGTATTTGTACTGCGT
>NC_061090.1:607562-615062 GCF_015104395.2 Macrobrachium nipponense | reverse complement strand
TATATATATATATATATATATATATATATATATATATAAATATATATATATATATATATATATATATATATTTAGCTGTGAAAATAAAGAGCAGATCATAAACTTTGATTTCCTCTCCGTTGGAGACCTGAATTCCTTCGGAGCAATTTCTCTGGTGTTGAGCAGGAAATTGCAAAGGCGAGTTTGGCATCTTGAGACGACGAAAAAATATGAATCTGAAACCTGCTTCGAATGATTCGAATTGGTAGTTGATTTTTTATTTATAATTTGAGTCAGTTAAAAAAGATGATAGTCAATTACGATTTATAATAATAATAATTAATAATAATAATAATAATAATAATAATAATAATAAATAATAATAATAATGAAAATAAATATGATAAAATAGATAAAATAAAAAGATAAATAAAATATAATATAATAATGAAAGCAAAAATAATAAAAAAATAAAAATAACAAAAGTGAATTTGTGTCAGTAAAAAAAAAGATGATAATCGATAACGATTATAATGATAAAGATAATGATAATAATATAATAATTCGATATATAAAAATAGAAAAAAATAAAAATTATATATATATAAGATTAAATAATAATAAAATTACAGAATAAAAATAATAAAACAAAAATAATAACAATAAAAATAAAATAACAAACGTGAAATTGAGTCAGTATAAAAAGACGATAATAATATAATAATAATAATAATAATAATAATAATAATAATAATAACAATAAGGAAGGAGGCCTTCTCTGAGGGCAGTAGCATTGAATATAATAGCTGTTTCAACGGCATTTAATTTATATAGAATCTTCTCAATTCTTCCTATTATCTTTTTCTCGTCAGCATGTAGCTGGTGTATTAAGTTTCCTAAGGACATGTAAAGATTTTCATTTGTCTTAGGTTTATTCCTCTAACGTGTCGACAGCGCACAGGCAGTCATCTATGATAGTTTAGAGTAAAGTGAATTAAGATACTTTTTACAAGTATTTATAACATGCAAGGTCGAGTACAATCGGTGGTCGGGTCGGTGGGCAGGGATTTTAATTGGTCGTTGGATGGTAACGAAATCTCTCCCTGAGGCGATTAGATCTGCGTGGTCTGAACGGAGTTATTAGCGTCGGTTGGGTGTTGGTTGGGGTACCCACCTCTTGGGCGGCAGGCTGTGCAGTTGACATATCTTCTCCTCGTTCTCTCTCGCTCTCTCTTTCTGCCTTTCCTCTCTTTCTCTATCTCTCTTACTCTCTCTCTTTCTCTTTCTGCAAGTTTCCTCTCTCTCTCTCTCTCTCTCTCTCTCTCTCTCTCTCTTTCTCGTTCGCTCCTTCTCACTCTCTCTCTTTCTCTCTCTGCTTGTTCCTCTCTCTCTCTCTTTCTCTCTCTCTCTGCTTGTTCCTCCTCTCTCTCTCTCTCTCTCTCTCTCTCTCATCTCCCCCTCTCTCTCTCTCTCTCTCTCTTCTCCCCTCGATCTCTCCTCTCTCTCGTGGCGGTATACGGAGTCGGTTGGTTTCTTGTGCTATTTCTTCTTATGATGGTGGGAAGAAATTCCGTTTCTTTCACAGTGTTGATAGTCGGTTTTTTCTCTAATATGTGTAATGCTTCAAGACAACGTAGGCGTTTCCGGGGGGGGGGGGGGGGGGGGGTCCGGGTGATGGTCAATAATTTCTATGTTTGCTATAAGCTCAGCTTCTTTCTGGTCTCCTGGTATGTTTTTCCCTATAGTGAATGAAAATGGGCCCTTCTTGAAGGTGGCAGGAGAGACGCTTGGAGATACTGCTGGTGGTCATCCCGATATAAGAATGGTGGCATCCATCCACCGAGCATGTGAATTCGTAGATGACACTCCTCTTCAAAGACGTTTCTGGGGGCGCCGGGTTGTTTCTAAGAAGCAGCTGGCTGGTTTTCATGTTTTTGTAATAAATTTTGAGGCTAATTTTATCACTTTCTGTAGTGGGGGAGACATTTTCACTGATTATTTTCCTTATAGCCTTTTCGTCTTCCAAATATGTGTGGTGCATATGATTTTTATAAAATATTTTTATAGCTCCACTTTGATCGTTAGTTTCGGTCGTTCTTTTCTGGTGCCATTTATTTATGGAGTCCCTCGTTTGGCGTTCGACCATGCGATTTGAAAAGTTATTGTTGATGAGGACTTGTGTAGACCTTTCGATTTCCCTGGTGGTTTCTCTCCATGTGGAACAGTGTGTAAGGGCGCGGCGGACGAAGGCATCTACCACCGATCTTTTATACCTATCTGGGCACTCGCTAGACCCATTAAGGCATAGACCCGGGTTTGGGGGTTTCTTGTAAATCGTGGTGGTGTATCTCGTAGGGCCGTAGGGGTCTGCTGTACCCGAACGTCCAGGAAGGGTAGGGCACCGTCAACGCTGCGTTCACACGTGAATTGGAGGACGAAGCATTCTTCGAAAGTCTTTCGTTAAGTTTCAAGGTACTCTTCTCTGTCAACTTTTATGAAGGTGTCGTCTATGTAGCGGTAGTATTTTCGAGGACAGGGGATCTTATTGAAAACCCTCTCTTCGACGACACTCGTGTAGAAGTTGGCAAATAGAATCCCTAATGGGGATCCCATTGCCACGCCGTCAATCTGGCAATAAAAATGTCCCTCTGGGGGGGGTTGGGGGTTTGGGGCCTGGTGTTCAAGAATAATAAAAAGAAAAAAAAATAAAAAAAACACAAAAGGTAAAAAAAAATTCAAAAAGTAAATAATAATAAATAAAAATTAAAAAAATAAAAAAAAAAAAACAATAATAAGATAAGGTGGGTCAAAATAGAAAAAAAAAAATGAAAAAAAAAAAAAAAAAAAAAAAAACTAAAAAAAAGTGCCTTAAAAAAAAAAACTAAAAGTGCATAAAAAAAAAATTTAACAAAGATAAAATATAAAAAAAAAAAAAAAAAAAAAAAAAAAAAAAAAAAAAAAAAAAAAAAAAAAAAAAAAAAAAATAGATACAATAAAAATATAAACACAATGTAATAATCAAAAATTCCAAAATAAATATAAAATAATAAAATTAAAAATAATAAAAAACAATAATAATGATAATGTTAAAAATAGAAATAACAAAAGTGAAACTGAGTCAGTAAAAAATTAAGTATGATAAAAATAGAAATAATAAAAACATAAATAAAATATAATCAGAAAAATTCAAAATAAAAATGAAAATAATAAACAATAATGATAATGAATAAAATTAACAAAAGTGCAAAATAGAAAATTAATTAAAAAAAAAATAAAATAAAATAATATTATGAAGCTGAAAGAAATCATAACAGAATTTGCGCTAATTCATGTCATTTAGAATAACGCCAACAACGCCATAATCTCACTAGTGACGCGTAGTTCTGGGAAATGAAGTTATAATAACACTAATAATTAATTAACTGACCCTCCATATGAGGGTCAGTGTCAATTTGAGATTTCCTTAATACCTAATTCCATAGTAATACGATCTATCCATTTCCATTCACACCTATCGGTAGTGAAATGTAATTCCTATTTATAATTTATTCCAACTTCCCATATATATGTATATATATATATATATATATATATATATATATATATATATATATATATATATATATTATATATATAAATGTGTGTGTGTGTGTGTGTGTGTGTGTGTGCGTGTGTGTATCTATATATATGTATATGTATACTATATATAATTTAGGTAGATGGGAGACATTGCTAGTGCCTTTACATCTCTCTTGTCTCGACGAATATTCAAAATGACAAAGCGAATGTACTTTAAAAACCAACATCAAACAATATTTTTTGTATTTTCTCGTTTTTGTAGAGTTTACAAATTTAGGTGTTTCCGGCTACTTGTTAACCTCTGTTGCTTCGTAAAAGGGCAGTAAATTTTAGGGTTCCTGGTTGATATTTATATTTTTATTACTTTATTCCATAATTGGGGAAACCAACAAAGTAAATCTTCTTAACCTGGAAATTGAAATTGATCTAAAAAAATCGATGGCACCAAAAGCTTAATGGTTTTCCATATTTAGTGTTATCTTTACTCTACCAAATTGGTTTAGGTTGAAATATACTGGGTTACCATTTCCGATTTCTCTTAGCTATTCCAACAATGCAGTAAACCTATATATGTAGCATGGAAACGGCAAACTTATTAATATCAAATGGAAATACACCATTACTGAGGTAAACATAAACTCAAAAATATTTGTTCGGTTTCACCCACTGCCTGTTTATGCGGGAATAATTTTGGTAATGTATTTTGTACATGCATAAAAGATTAATGAATGTTCAACCCAGGAAATAATTATTTTGCATGTGGAATATGTTATTTCCTACAGAGAGACGCATCTACACCCCTTTGTTCACCCTCCGCTAGGACATCAAAATTTTAAATGTGATTATCAGGTGCCATCGTTCGTATCACTGACCATTACTGCGAGAATGTTAGGTTATGAAAACATAAATTTATTTTCAATTATAAAGCCATACGATGCTCTCATTGTCTGTGTTGCCAAATGATTTTAGTCCTTTATCACGAAATGAAAGACTCGGCACTATTTTGTCTTTGTGAAAATGATGAGGCAAAGGAAAAGCAGTGCTTAGAGATTGATGCTAATGATAGTCATGAAGTTAGCAAGTGTTTAACGTTAGGCCGAATAGCTGATCTATTTGGCGACTGACTTCCGTTCAATCTTCATCCACTCAGTTAAGTTCTAACACGAAAGAAAGCCGGTATTTTTCATTCTCGTTAATTTGATGAAAGTTGAACTAAAATATCTCGAAAAAAATATGTTTTGAAAATAACAACTCATGGGAGATTTTTTTTATTACCTATTTTGGGAAATTGAAACAAGTACCAAGTTGACACGTGAGCTGCCAAAATTAAATGTATAATTTTTCATGCTTCCTACATTTCTTTAGTGGCTAATTTCTCTTATAGATTATTTTAAGATCGCAGCTATACTGTTCTTATATTGGATGTTGCATACATTTAGTATTCATGTCCTATTGTCAATTCTTAGTCTGTGGCTGTCTATTATAGTTGTGGTTTTTTTTCTCTCTGTACATTTTTGACGATCTTATGGATGAAAAATTACGAAATTTGTAAGTTCTTGCTATATACATAATACAAAAGATCTGTGCATAGCAAAATAGGCTATGAGTATTTTAATGAAAATATATTAATTCCTAGGTAGAGCGAATTGGATATTAAAGGACATTTGTAGCCTAATGCATGTATATGAATCACGGTGATATAATAGAAATTCATATGTATGTATATATGTGTATGTGTATGTGTATATATATAAAAAGAGAAAGAAAGACAGAGAGAGGGAACAACAGAGAGTTTCGACATCAATAAAGGGTAATTCTAACCGACGGCCGTTGTAGTTGGTCCGTATAAAAAGAGGGTCGAATACAAAGATGGGAAACGTATACAACACCAGCCAATACGTCACCTTGGAGAATGATTTACGATTCAGCCACTGAAGAAGTATCGTGTGGAGACGTTTCTTTGTCACTTGGCATTCAAGTGTGCAATGCATCGTGCAATGGTGCAGTTGGGGACGATCTCTTGTCTTCCAGCAGCGCAGCAGCTAATGATCATTTCGCTCTTCCCTTCAGCTTTAATAATGAGCTCTGATGATCAATTAATCCTGCTCCAATGGATGTTTCAGAGTTCTGCTCTTCATATGCGTTTGCCATCGCTGATGGGAACTGGTCAAGAATTAGGCTTCCTCTCAGAGAAATACTTTTTGATGTGTGCTTGTGTGAAAGAAGAAAATAATGTAGTTAAAAAGCACCTAATTAGTTTTGCTGTCATTAGAAGAACCTTATCATCCGTTCAGCGCTTTTACGAAATTTTAATGATTAAATACGATCAACTCTGAGGCAGAACGAATTCATCGCTCAAAATTATGTTCTCAAAAGCACGCAAAACTCAGGTTTTAAAAGTTATACTTAGAAAAGGAATTGCAGTCGGACACACGTATTTAACACAATGATTAAAAAGAAAAAAAAAATAATATAAAAAGAAAGAAAAAACAATACAGTTCATAACGAAATAAGAAATTCCAGTCTACTCTTAACATCTTATCCATAAATGGTAAAAAAAAAAAAAAAAAAAAAAAAGCTAACACAAAGGTAATTCTACCCGGATTACAATGTGAATTGAATATTGAATAGAATATAGAATTTAGGCCAAAGGCCAATCACTTGGATGTATGAGGTCATTCAGCGATGAAACGGAAATTGACAGTAAAAGGTTTGAAAGGTGAAGCATGATTGCACTAAGAGAGGGTAGAAAGTAGGATTGAAGAAGGAGAATATGTAAGTCTGTACAGTAAAAGGAACGAAAGGGGTTGCAGCTAGGGGCCGAAGGTACCTTGCAAAAAAGAAAAAAAACTCATGTAACGCCTACAGTGCACCGCATGAGATGCACTGGCGGCACTACAATTCCACATTACAAAGTGGGAATATAGCATTTGTAAATGGACAGCTTAGGAGAGAGAGAGAGAGAGAGAGAGAGAGAGAGAGAGAGAGAGAGAGACCAAAAAAGACCTTCCATGGCTTCGAGAGCTTCAAAAATCAATATTACTAGTTAAACAGAATGACGATGTGACGAATTTCACGCTGATCAGATGTCAAGGATTCCTTTTGAATTGGAAAATTCTGTCCCGATTCGAGATCAGACACCATTATGCTCTTTGACACCTAATCAGCTTCACGGCCGTCAACTCCTTTCGCCATTCTATTTTTCAAAGAGTTTTTGCCTGCATCGACCATCACACATTCTCAAGCGGTGATATTAAGGCAAAGCTAATCCAAGAGGTGAGGATGTGGAGAAAAACCTAATAATATTTCCCGTAAATTTGACAATAAAAAAACACTAAAAATAAAACTTCAAGAAGCAGGAAAATGTAAAACTGATAAAGAGAAGATAAATTATTTTTACTACAAATAGAAAATAAGTTGCAGTGGGACGTATATAAAATCATAGCTAAAAACAACTGTTAAAGAGAAGATAGATTTTTTTTTGCTACAAAAAGAAAAAAATTTGCAGTGGGACGTACATAAAAACATAGATAAAAATTAACAGATATGAAATTCGGGAATGACGTCCATTTAACACCCTCACCAAATCTGCAATTTATTAGCTGTCTTCTCCTCCTGTTTCCATGACTGCATATAACACAACAGTCAGTTTTCCAGCACTAAGAGTAACGTTGAATCTTCTTCACGGTTAGAGAGAAAATCTGTGGAGAAACGTTTATCAAAATTATGTTATTACCTTCCACATACAAATGATATATTCTATGCGAAAATAACTAATAATTCAAGCACTCGCCTTTTTTTCTCCAGAAAATAATGCACACCTCACTTCCACGAACTGAAACTAAAAACAAGCTCAGATAAGCATTACGGGAAAGAGACGTTTCCGTAAATATACTGAGCGAAAAATGTTAATTCCTTCCGCAAAGAATTTAGATTCCGTAA
>NC_061090.1:595062-602562 GCF_015104395.2 Macrobrachium nipponense | reverse complement strand
ATAGATAGGTAGATAGATGAATAGATAGATAGATAGATACTCAGAGGATTATTTTCTCGGACTAAAAGCAGTGGCAACCCTTCCTTTACTCCGGACGAATATGCAGTAAAGTACATGAATAGCAGTCGCTTTTGAGCGCAGATGAAAACCGGTCTAAAAGAAAAACAACAGGCAATCAGTGTCCTAATACATGCGAAAAATTCGCTATATATTTATAAAACCTCTTTCCTTTCATGAATTGTTTTGTATAGAATAGGTCATAATATAGGTCACTCTCCATCCAACTACGACCTCCAGCTTCGAAAATTGAAAAAGAAATGATTCATTATGTAAAAGGCTCTGTCTCTTAGAGAAGAAGTTCTAAAGTATCCCGAAGGAACAAGATGCTTAAATTAATGGCCCTTCCACAGGACCTGGAAATACATTTCCAGCTCATCCATCTCCCGACCTCTTTCGGGTCACGGCTAAAGATTTGCTGGAGACGATACGATTCGTTAACCAAAGCAAGAAAGAAGCTTGCTCCTTCAATCACAGTGACATTATGAATGAATTTAACCTTTTTTTTCCTAATAATGTCGTTGTAAAAAATTATTGTAAAAATAAAGTCTCACATATTGATACAATGGGTAAGGATAAGAATGGAAGGTAAGAGAAAGTAATGTAATATATTATTCCAAAGTCGTAGAGCCACGCGCAAAGTGGGGTTTCGAAAGCTTCGTAAGATACTATTGTGAAAAGATAATAAAAGTTGATAAATATGCGAACAAAAGGTACGAAGACCAACTTTGATATTCAGTAAAAAAAAATATAATGCCTTGAATAATGGAAGTGGAAAGTCGTCGTAAAAAAGAAAATAAAAACTTTTTTATTATGAGAAAAAGGAAGAAGGGGGTAGCGTGGTTATTAGTTCAAAACTGACTGGCGTCCGGAATTATGACAATGAAGCTGAGAAATCTCTGTATTACATAAGAGCTATAAAGATTTCTTATATTTTCGTTTTATTCTAGATAAAGAAATTTGACTCAAAAGAAATATAAAGATTTCTTATATATTTCATCTGATTCTAGATAAAGAAATTTGATTCATAAAGTATGATTTGGTTTTAAATTGAGGCTACAAGAAACCCAAAGGATTTCCTGGGTTTGATATTACTGTGTTGAAGTATATCTTCCAACTTCTTGCTAGAATGTGCTTTATGCATCATAATTTCCCTCTAATTCTCGTTCTGAACGAGCTTGCCGCGTATATTACCGTCTTCATTTGAAAGCATGAGCGCATAGATAATAATCATAAAAAAAGTTTAAGGAAAAGCCCAGCAATTCTAAATATTTCTTGCAATATCGATCGTTGCATTCAAAGAAACAAGTGATATCCGCACGGTAAAGTTTTTTTTTTTTTTTTTTCCTAGTACATTCGATATGATTCATTCTGATACAAACGTTAATAAAAAAAATGAAAAAAATTATTTTATGTAAGGGAAACAAAATCGCAGAAATATAAATATATTCCGATGACCATAGAGAAAAAGCAACAAAAGGCCCCCACTCGAATATTGTATATAAGTTTGTTCTCCTTTAGTACGTAATTTAGAATGTAGTTCTTAAGAACGTCATACATATCCTTTTATGTCTTGCTATTTTTAGAAAGAGGGACTGAAATCTCTCCGATCTACCAAAACCCCCAATTCCTCACTGAAAGATAGGATAAACTGCGTCAACAACGTAAAAAAGTATCCCCTTCCCTCCCTCCCGGGACTTAAAGAGAAAAAGTTGGAACACCGAAACTTTCGAAAAACGTACAAAAAGACGAAACATTCCCTCGCTTAGCATTCGTGAGATTTCACCAAAACTTGACTCGAGGGATCTGGCGTGTTCATTTCGTCTTGAAATACAATCGACCGCACAGACATGTTCCCGAGAATACTGAGAAACTCCGCGAAATGTTATTAACGAGTTCGTTTCTCCAAGAGCATAAATATGTCAACACTTCAAAACCGAGATTTTAAATGTCGTAATTCGCTTCATTTATAAATCAAAGCTGATTTGACAGCGAATTATATTAGATAGTTCTATTTCTTTCATAAAAATATTCAAACAAATTTAATTTTTAATTCTCCTCAGACCTAAAAAAATGAAAATAATGACTTCCGAAATGATAAACCTCTAAAGAAGAGAAGATAAAAATTTTATTTTATTATTATTATAATTTATTATTATTATTATTATTATTATTATTATTATTATTATTATTATTATTATTATTTATTATTATTATTATTATTATATTATTATTATTATTATTTATTACATAAATCTAGAGATTACAATAATCTTATGATACAGAGATTTTCAGACGAGGCCACATTTTAATGTAAGTCCAGCCACCTTTTCATCAAAAGATAAAAAGAAAACAAAATAGCTTAGTCTGCCTTTACTACCATATTTTTGAATTACCGGAATCTCTTATGATTATCCTGTAGTATGATTATAATATTATTATTATTGGCCTTAATGTTTTGAGGCATTCATACGTCAACCGTTAAGATTACCAAGTTATCATTTAAAAGTCCTGTCTTTGATCCCTAATTGAAGTAATTTATTTATATGTACACGTGATTATAATAAGTTTTTATCTTATATAATGCACTTATATATATATATATATATATATATATATATATATATATATATATATATATATATATATATATATATATATATATATATATATATATATATATATATATATCTATATATATATATATATATATATTATATATGTATATACATTATGTGAAGTTATCAATCATATATATATATATATATATATATATATATATATATATATATATATATATATCATATATATACTATATATATACATATATTATATATGACATTATATAATATCAATATACTATATATATATATATATATATATATATATATATATATATATATATATATAATAAAATATAAGTATATATAATATATTATTTTACATTTACATATTGTGTATGTATGTATGTATGTGTATGCTTGCAAGCGCGGTTTTGTGATAAGATTCTCTTTTTTTATATTTATAATCATAAGATGAGAGGATGAACTATCATCTACTGAGCAGGATATGGCCAACAGATGCTATGGACATATTTTTAACCATACATAATTATGAACTGTGTTACAACCTTTGAAATGACTATTTTGAGACGCAACATAAAATGTTAGATGGTACTAAATCCTTTTCGTGTTACTAAATTCAATATCTGAGGAGAACTGTCATCAGAAAACCATCGGTGATTTAAAGAACAGATATATAATCCCCGAATTTTTATTTTGGGGGATTCCGAAACATTTCAGCTTCTTCCCCACATAAATAGTAATGCCCGAAATTGTCGTTTACTTCTATATTTTTCCAGTAACAGCTTTTTATACCTCACCGTTTTCTTCCCTTTGTGTTTACTTTCCCTCCAGTAGGATGCTTTGTTTATTAACGCCTTTGGCTCATCGGTTCCCGGATCTGGGGTTAGGGAATACCGATATTAGAATCTGGCAGGACCTTAGAGCTGAAAAAGAGAGAGAGAGAGAGAGAGAGAGAGAGAGAGAGAGAGAGAGAGAGAGCCAAGTACGTAAATATAATAAAAAAAATCAAGAGAATCCAGTGACATAGGGATCTAGAAATAAAGACAAAGTTGTTAAAATGAAATATATACTACAAGCGCGATAGTAGAACTGATATCTACAAGTCCACGATAAACATTTCATTTTTCAGTGAACGGTCATTTTCAGAATTGCATCAAGTTTTTGCAATGCACAAGATTTTCTTTTTTTTATAAAGGTCGTATTTTTCTTGCTGCTGCTAAAGTGTACGATAACTCACGTTGGGGAGGAGGAGGAGGAAAATGTTCCAGATGTTCATCGCTTTCGGGAGAATAAATATTTATAGTAGAAAGAGGAGAAGAAGAAGGGATAATAGAGGGTGTTGTCTCAGGGCTTGCTTTGTTGTTTTTGAAGTTGATCCCACTTAATTCCACTCAAGAAAAGAGTTCTAAGTCTTTTAAATGGGCTTTGAATATTTGTTTCCGCGGTCGAACAGATAATGACAAGCACAACCTGACACATCGCTAGTGTCAGTGGTTTTTTTTTTCATTTCCGTCGTTGGTTGGGAAATGGGTTTAAATATATAATGTTTTCAACGAGAAAGTTATATAAACAACAACTGGAATCCGCAAAATTGGTAGAAGCTCGCTCATGCACTGAAGTGCTGTTGGAAGAAATAAGTATCAATCTAAAGAAAAGCAAAAACAAATGACGCAAGCGAACCGCTGAACTCCCTCCAAGCTTCTCGCCCACACGGGAATCGTGGAGATGTGGAAAATTACACGAAATAAATACCATTAGAGGAAGTAATTCCCCTCTAGTCCAGCCGCCAGTAACAGTAATTAATTTCTGGGTTCAAAGAATGGAGATGAATCGGGGATGAATTTCCCCAGAAGGGAATTAGAGAATTTTTAGGGAATCGTGAAGCAGTTACCAATTTCTTTTGAATTAATTTGCGAATTATTAAAATGAAGTTGTTCTCTAATACATTGATGCTAGATTGGCATAGATTATAATTTAGCATCTGTAGTACGAGTTTGTAAATTTGTTTTTATATGTTAGTGACGTAACAGATGTTTTTGTTTTAATAGCTAGGATGACGTGGCAAAATTGTAACGCACGCACATTTATTTCCACCTCGGATCAACAAACTTGTTATGACGAAGGTATCCGATCAAAAGTGTGAGGAATTTATTTGATGTCTATAAAATACACTCTTTATTTCAACTCTTGTAAAAGTGTTTCATGATGGAATTAAACTATGACTAAAGTTTTAAAGGTAAAATAATCACTACATTATTAAGCAAAGATGCTCAGACTTAGCGTTCTTTGCCTTATTGTGGGTGTGTGTCGATATTGAAAGCAACAGGTTCCGTATTACTGCCTGCAAAATAAAATCAGTTCCCCGCGAAAAAAATTAAAAACCCGCTCTAATACTCTTCAAATCTAGTCATTTACAGGTTCAGACTCTAAACCTTTCTCCTTCACCCTCATTGTTCTTTATACCTGTACTATATACCCTCACTATTTGAACGATTCCTTTTGTTATACTCAATATTAATCACATCTACCTCAAATGAATGCATTTTCTCCCTCGCTAATACCACTCTTTCTTTCTACTTTTTATATATTGCAGGTATCCAGCACATAATCCTAATTTATACTTCCATATATATATATATATATATATATATATATATATATATATATATATATATATATATATATATATATATATATATATATGTGTGTGTATATATATATATATATATAGATATATATATATATATATATATATATATATATATATATATATGTATGTATGTATGTATATTACATAATGACAACCACGGTTTCAAAAACTTAAAAAATTATCTTCTCCCCCTCTCTCTCTCTCTCTCTCTCTCTCTCTCTCTCTCTCTCTCTCGCTCTCTCTCTCGTCTCTCAGAAATGTTTAATGACAACCACTGGTTCAAAACCTTAACAAATTCAGCTTCATTATGATGACGAGTGAAGAAGCCCACTTGCCGAGGGACTGTGAAGGACACCGAGATCTAAAGAGAGGAAGTCCCCAGCAGGTGTCCTCTATTATTCCTCATTCACACGAGTGTCCTTCACGAGTCTTCTTCTTATAATATTCTGCCACTAGAGAGTTTAAAGTGTTAGCTTTTAAATGAGATACAATCACATTTCGAAAGCGATTCCCTACTGCACACGAGCTGTCGCTGTGATATTTCAAATAATAGATAGGTTGTTAAATAAATAAATAGATAAATACTATTTCTACAGCACCATGAGGAAAAATGACTTTTTTTTTTTTTTTATCAGCGTACAACCGAATGAGGACAGCAATGGGCGATATAAAACACGAATTAATTACTCAAACGCCTACTTGAAAGAAAGGAAATAAAAGAGTAGCTTTAATTTGATAATCGCTTGTTGTTATTGTTGGAGATAAAGCTGGCCTTATGCCAGCACGGGCTCTTGCTCATAGAGCAGCCCGTACTGCCAGCGCATGCCATCATGGCCGGTGATTCGGTTTTGTAACGATCAGGATTACTCAATTCCATTTCCATTTTTTATTCAATAAGACAAAAGGATTAAGGTACCTGATTTGAATTAAAATCCTTTTGGGCTCGATATTTCTGTTTTTATACAAGTATTAAAAATGCCTTTGTTTCTAAGCGGTATACACGTTTATTTAATCCTGAAATGATTTCATTTGGTCCATTTATTTTTCCAACCACAAATCCCCCCCTTTTTTTATTGTCTCTTTTATATTGTTACTTATTTTTTATGTAATCGCAGTTCAACGAACTAGATCTGTTGAAAAACTCAATTCATATAATACAAAGCAAGTCGAATAGGCAAAGCATTCATTGAATAATTTTTCGGTCATCAACCACTGTTTTAATTCACCCATACTTATTATTTAAAAAATAAATATGCGGGTTTTGGAAGAACAGACAAAGAACCAAGGAGCGGGATATTCTTTTTTTTAGAAGCAGAATTTAAAAAAAAATTTATATGTAATTAAAGGCGATAGTTCCGTGAAGACTGTCATTCGGCTATTTCTATTTTTTTTTCTTTTGTGTTTGTATGTTTCAATTCGTTTTTCCGTGTCCTTGTACGTAACGTGATTACGCAATTATTTATTTATTTATATTTCTTTTAAGTATATCAATATATTCGATAAGTTCATTGTACCCTATAAAAGTTAAATTATGCAGTACTCTGTCTCACTTTGTCTCATATATACAGAAACCAACAAATTCGGAGATAAACAACAGATTCATAAAATTTAAATCACAGCTTAATAGGACGATCACAATAATTCAATGTTCTACCAAAACCGTGGCTTTTATTTTCTGTTTATTGTTAAGCAAACTGCATGAAATGCGTTCGAATTTGAAACGATCCTGTAATAGGCCTGAATAAATCCAGAATGATTTGTCCTGAATCGGTCGTCGTGTCCTGGGATTTTGTGTGGGGGATTTAAATTATAATATCGGTAGGATTTGGGAACGTAACCTGTTTCTATGAAGCTGTTCGCTAAATTTCTATGAACTTCTATGTCTACCGATGCATTGTAATGACGTGTTGCAACAACCTAACAAACACACACTCTTCTACTCTCAAAAAAAAAAATAATAAAGAAAAATAATGCGGAGAATTTATGTAAACTAAAAAAAAAAAAAATGTAAACTTTATATTGAAGAATAGAATGGAACGTGACAGGTGCAGATATTGCGCTATCCTCTCGAATTTATTTTCATAGGCATGTGACCATTACGTAAACATTGTTAATATGCTATCATAAGCATCATACACTGGCACCTTGAATATTCGCTTTTTTTTCACTTTAAACCCATTACATTACGACCCAGAGATACGAACAGTG
>NC_061090.1:585062-590062 GCF_015104395.2 Macrobrachium nipponense | reverse complement strand
TACTTTTGTTATGGGAATCATGGCTACTACGAAGAGAAGTGGGGACAGTGAGTCGCCCTGGAAGATCCCTCTCCTGATATTAACCTCTGCTAGTCTTATTCCAGAGCTTGTAGGCTTCTTATAGTCTATCCATGCCATGCTTAGGTTGGTTTTCCTTCTCCTACTGTTCTTCATTACCATTTTGTCTATCAGGAGCTGGTCTTTTGTGCCCCTACACTTCCTTCTGCAGCCTTTCTGTTGGTGGGGGATGGTGTTTTGTCTCCTCTAGGTAAATGTATAGCCTTTCACTAATGATACCTGTTAGTAACTTCCACATTATTGGTAGGCAGGTGATAGGCCTGTAGTTAGTGGCTATATTTCCGTTACTCTTGTCTTTTTGTACTAAGGATGTTCTTCCTGTGGTCATCCATTTGGGTGCATGGTGATTTGAGATACAATGCTGGAGTTGTTCTGCTATTCGTGGGTGTAGGGCCTTGAAGTTTTTGAGCCAGTATCCATGGACTTCATCGGGACCTGGGCTTTCCAGTTTGGCATTTTCTTTAGTTGTGTCTGACTGTGTCTATCGTGATCTCTGTGAATCTTTGTTTTATTCTCCCTGTTTCTTCTTCCTTGACTTCCTGGAGCCATGTTGCATGTTTGTTGTGTGATACCGGATTACTCCATATGTTTTCCCAGAGTCTCTTACTTGGTTTGGCTTCAGGAATTTCTGGGTGGTTGTCTTCCCCTCTTAGTTGGCTGTATAGTCTTTTCTGGTTGTTCCGAATAGTTTGTTCTGTTGGTATCCCTTATTCCTGTTCATGTACCGTTGGATCTTATGTGCTTTGGCCTTAAGCCTCTGTTTTACATCTTCTATTGTGTTGTTTAGTCCCCTCTCTTGTACTTTGTATTTCTGGTTGAGTTTCCTCCCTTGTTTTCTTGCTTCTTAGCCTTTTTTCCGCCATCTCTTTCAGTTTACTCAAGTCAGATCTCATCACCATGACTTGCTTTTCCAGGCGCCTTTTCCAAGGCGGTTGCTGTTTTGGTTTCTGTTGGGTTGGTTGTGCGGTGGTGTTGGTGTTCGAATCCCCATCAGATCTCCTACTAATCTTGCTCCTGCATATACCAAGTTATTTGTTTCTGTGATACTGGTGGTGTGTATTATGCCCATTATTTCATTGACCTCACTTGTTTTCTCCCTTAATTTCTTGGTGTTGTAGGCTTTCGTGGAGGGGATCTTTGTTCTCTCTGTATCTGGCTCCATCCATTGTCTAATCTTTTCTACCCATTCCGTCCTCTCTGTTACTTCGTCGGTGTTTCTTCGTGTGTCGTTGTTTGATACCTCATCCTCCCTGTCGTCTCCTGTGGCATCGTCTCTCAGTTCGTCTTCGTGTAATTCGTTGTCGTGTGACATTTCCCTTTCCAGTTCTTCTCTTTCTGTTGGGGAGAGCCAGGTTGTTTTTTCTTTTATGGTTTTCCTTACTTGGTCTGCTAGCCATCTGCTCTGTTTGGGGGTGTTATTCCTCTCATTCCAGATGTTGACCAATCTTCTTCTATATCCTCTCTCCGTCGGGTTGCTTCTAATGTAGCATCTCCATATTTCCTTATTTTCTTCTCTTGTCCATTTCTTCCTTTTTGCTTCTGTAGCTCCAATCTCAGGCTGTTGATTACTTTCGTTGTGGTGATCAGTTGCTGGATGACGACCTCCAAGTACCTGACCGTCTTCCCCTTCAATTGGGTTGAATACCTGGTTGCCGGACGAAGCTCCTCTGTTGCCAGAGGTTCCATGTACGTCGTTGTCGTTTATTCCTTCATTTCTTTCCATCATTGCTGAGTTTTGCTATTTAACCCATAGCTGGACCCTACCCCATCAGGGATAGGTACTCATTTACAGCTGAGTAGACTGAGGAAATTATGGTAAAGATCCTTTCCCAAGGAATCAACGCCGAGGAGAGCGGTCACCCATCCAACGACTGACCAGCCCCAATGTTGCTTAACTTGACTTAAGTCCATTGAGGACCTAACCCACTCCTCCATGGCGCCACATATTATTATTATTATTATTATTATTATTATTATTATTATTATTATTATTGATTAACACAAATTTGTATGGCAAGACTCCATAAACCACGATACATGCGTGCAAAGATGTGAAGTGGAAAGGAGTAGACGTGAATCTAAATATGAAAAATCCAAAGATCCGATATAACAAGAAAATGTTCATCAACATTTCATTGTTTTCTGCGGTTTCCCCTTTTTCAACTTGCAGTGTATTTGATGAATGTACTTCAAATGCTAACAGATGATCAAGACAATAAAAAATTCATGACAATCTTGCGGCCCCCCTTGGCACTGTCTGTGGCACCCAGGCGCAAGGCACCCCCCCCCCCCCCCACCCCCCCCCCCCCCCCCCCCCCCCCCCCCCCCCCCCCGTTTGAGAATCACTGGACTATATAAAATGCATGAAATGGAGAAATTGGAAGCTGTTGTTCCTTTGTACTAAAAATCTGTCTTGTCTGACTCAGTAATTTTTCTTTCCATTTGACACAACTGTAAAGTTGCAAAGAGTCGGTACAGTAACAGGAAAATGTTATTTGTGTTTGTCATACATCTATTTCAAAATTTTATGTTCTAGCTGTTATGTATTTGTAATATCTTGTTCTCTCTATTGTACAAAATCTCTCTCTCTCTCTCTCTCTCTCTCTCTCTCTCTCTCTCTCTCTCTCTCTCTCTCTCTCTCTCTTAACATTTCATATGATAACCTTAATTTTCTCTCTCTTCTTCTACGTCAGTATTTTCCAGAATAGCTTTTTGTGATGCCTTTGCAAACCAATAATAACTCAATTTAATTTTTTAAACGAACGCGACTTCCATTTCTCTCTCTCTCTCTCTCTCTCTCTCTCTCTCTCTCTCTCTCTCTCTCTCTCTCTCTCTCTCTCTCTCTCTATCTATTTTATAGGTAAACCTTGTCTCGCGCTTTCTTTCTTTCAATCTCTCCCTTTCTGTTTTCGTATTTTACCAAAAAGCTACAGCTTTCTCTTGTCATCCCCCCCCCCCCCCCCCCGCCCCCACCTCTCTCACTGCCAAACCTTCAAACTTTCCATTCAAAGAAAGGTTATATCTATCGCTTTAAAGCGACGAAATATGCAATATCACGAACTCCTGAGGGATTTCTTAAATCATGCATTCACTCAGGACCATCGATTATAATGGTACTCTTTTGGACGCAAAACCCGACTTTACAAAGTTAAAAAAGAAATAAATAAATAAATAAACCTGGAAACCCCAGTCGACTGCAGTCACCCGAACAACAAGGAACTGAAAGTGAAATTGACCAACCATCTGAAAACACTATATTGCCGAACGTAACTCTTATTTCCTACCTCTCTCTCTCTCTCTCTCTCTCCTCTGGCTTCGGGGCGCAATAGGTTGAACATTTTATTCCCAGCTGAATAGACCTGTTCGATATATTTTAACTCAATGAAGTAGGAAAAGTATTGGCCTATATACTAAAACTTCCATAGGTTGAGTTGAATATAGAATTTAGGCCAAAGTCGAAGCACTGGGACCTATGGGGCATTCTGCTCTGAAATGGAAATTGACAGTAAAAGCTTTGAGAGGTGTAACAGGAGGAAAACCTCAAAGCAGTTTGCACTATGAATCAAGTGTTAGTGGAGGGTGGAAAAGTTAAGATGAAGACAAGAAAGGAATATGAAAGGAGGTACAGTAAAAGGAACGAAAGTGGTTGCAGCTAGGGGCCGAGGCACGCTGTAAAAATACATTAAGATCAATGCCTACAGTGCACCGCATGAGGTCCACTGACGTCACTACCCCCCATACTGGGAGAACTTCCATATGGCTCTGTTGACTTACGCAGTGAATCAATGACCTGTTTTTGTCTGACTCCTGTTGGTCGTAGTTTGAGAGTTTGAGAAGAAATGACAGATGGAAATGAATAAAAATTATTATCATTCTTCAGAAGAAGAACCCAATTCACATAATGATGATAAACGTCTCCTTTCATTGTCATCGGAAAGATCTGAAAAATCTGAAAAGACGGAGACTTTAACTGCATTTTTACCAGTTAAAGGAGCTTTCTAACTAATAAGATACCTATGCTGAATAATAAGAAAAAATCAGTTGTGATAGAGTAATGTATATTTACAGATAAGCGTCGTTAACCAACACTGCATCATCTGCATGCGTCATTGGCTACTTCAAGTTCCTAGTGCAATTTCTGTCCCATGATAATGTTGCTATATATTTATTACAACCTCAAGACAATTGTGACGTATTTACGAATTGTCTCTGGAGTAGTTGCATCTCAGTAATGATAAAAATCAGATCTCGTCCCATTACCAGAGGAGAATGGAGGTAAATATATCGTAGCGAATGCAGGTAAATATATCGTGTGGAAGCGTTAGTATAGTAGAGCCCCATGGTATAACAATTCAACGGTATTTAACATTATTACGAATTACAGACCTAATATTGGATCGTTAGGTTGTAGGTCATGAGCATTTCATATTGGATTTCGGCATTCCAAGGACTTGGCAATTATTGCGCCTGTCGCCTCCAGCTCCTGCGGTTCGGAGACGAGAAAAGGACTCTTCGGGAATTCCAATTTTCCTCAGGAGAGGAAATCTTCGATTTCAACCGATAACTTCTTCTTTTCGGTTAAGACGGAGGTATCCATTCGTCTCTTGCTTTTGCTGGGGACTGGGGCCGGGTGGGGAGGGTTGGGGAAGGAAATGTGTAACGTCTATAGAGCATTGGTGCCACTCATTTCCTTTATAACATTTTCTATTTCTTGTTTTTTTTTGTGGGGGGGGGGCGGGGGCCTGGGAAGGGTGTGGGAGAGGTGGTTTAAAAATTGCGCTCTCTGTATTTTGTGTAGAGGGTAGGAAGGAAAGGAAGATAATTCGGGACTTAATTTCGAAATAATTTCCTACTTACTAGTGAATGTTGAATATTTTTGCTAGCAACAATTTCGTTCGTGATAAGAATAACGGTCAAAATAA
>NC_061090.1:565062-577562 GCF_015104395.2 Macrobrachium nipponense | reverse complement strand
CTAATCGTGTTTTGGTGTCTATTATACCTCTAAAAATGATAACTTGCTTATAGATTGTCATCGGACTAACGACTTCTACCTGCAGAATATATAGCGGATGAATTTCTTTTCAACAATTTTAATAAACAACGAAGAATTTTGATTTTTATTTAGTTTTCAGCGAAATCCAATGTGGCCAACTTATAAAGCGAAATGAGTTAGAATTTCTTAACGAATTTCCTCAACAGTGATGTAAGAATATTTTTGGAATTTATCAAAGCATAGTACTGAAAGTCTAGTCACAAAATCTAATAATAATAATAATAATAATAATAATAATATAATAATAATAATAATAATAATAATAATAATAATAATAATATCACTCACTGTGGTTGCAATACCATAGGACACCAGAGTTGAAGAGAAGCAAAGGGAAAAAATGGATACGTATCAAGACCTGAAAATAGGAATAAAAAGGATACGGGATAAGCCAGTGGAAATTGTACCCATAATCATAGGAGCACTAGCACGATCCCAAGATCCCTGAAAAGAAATCTGGAAAAACCTGGAAGCTGAAGTAGCTTCAGGACTCATGCAGAAGAGTGTGCTTCATAAGAGGCAGGTTGCAAACCGGAACCTCACACTATCAATACACCCAGTCGAATTGGAGGACTGTGAGAAAAAAAAAAAAAAAAAATAATAATAATAATAATATTTTTGGTAGAAGACCCCTCTTTTAGGGCAAATGCTTGTTAAAGAGAATGCCAGAATTAAGCGATTGATTTATATATTGTTTTTTATATTTTTCTTACAATTCGCTTCTCAGGCTCAGCGATGTTTCCTGAGTAACAGCCAATATTCATATTGGGAATTTCTAAAAATTATACATATATATAAAAAAATGATGTTGGCCAGTTACTCAGAAACATCGCTGAACCTGAAAAGCGAATTGTAAGACAAATAGAAAAAACAATATAAAATCAACCTGCTTAATTCTGCCACTTCTCTTTAATAATAATAATAATAATAATAATAATAATAATAATAATAATAATAATAATAATAATAATAATAATAATAATAATAAAAAAGTACTGCAGAAGATGGGATGCCGGGTACCAACTCAAGAAAAGAGGCAACAGAATCAACCATCTGATGTTCATGGACGACATCAAGCTGTATGGTAAGAGCATCAAGGAAATAGATACCCTAATCCAGACTGTAAGGATTGTATCTTGGGGACATCAGGATGGAGTTTGGATAGAAAAATGCGCCTTAGTCAACATACAAAAAGGCAAAGTAACGAGAACTGAAGGGATAAAGCTACCAGATGGGAGCAACATCAAACACATAGATGAGACAGGATCAAATACCTGGGAATAATGGAAGGAGGGGATATAAAACACCAAGAGATGAAGGACACGATCAGGAAAGAATATATGCAGAGACTCAAGGCGATACTCAAGTCAAAACTCAATGGAGGAAATATGATAAAAAGCCATAAACACATGGGCAGTGCAGTAATCAGATACAGTGCAGGAATAGTGGAATGGACGAAAGCAGAACTCCGCAGCATAGATCAGAAACCAGGACATATGACAATACACAAAGCACTACACCCAAGAGCAAATACGGACAGACTATACATAACACGAAAGGAAGGAGGGAGAGGACTACTAAGTATAGAGGACTGCGTCAACATTGAGAACAGAGCACTGGGCAATATCTGAAAACCAGTGAAGACGAGTGGCTAAAGAGTGCATGGGAAGAAGGAGTAATAAAAGTAGACGAAGACCCAGAAATATACAGAGACAGGAGAATGACAGACAGAACAGAAGACTGGCACAACAAACCAATGCACGGACAATACATGAGACAGACTAAAGAACTAGCCAGCGAAGACACATGGCAATGGCTACAGAGGGGAGAGCTAAAGAAGGAAACGGAAGGAATGATAACAGCGGCACAAGATCAGGCCCTAAGAACCAGATATATTCAAAGAACGATAGACGGAAATAACATGTCTCCCCCATATGTAGGAAGTGCAATACGAAAATGAAACCATAAATCCACATAGCAAGTGAATGCCGGCACTTGCACAGAACCAGTACAAAAAGAGGCATGATTCAGTGGCAAAAGCCCTCCACTGGAGCCTGTGCAAGAAAACATCAGCTACCTTGCAGTAATAAGTGGTACGAGCACCAACCTGAGGGAGTGATAGAAAACGATCAGGCAAAGATCCTCTGGGACTATGGTATCAGAACGGATAGGGTGATACGTGCAAAAACAGACCAGACGTGACGTTGATTGACAAAGTCAAGAAGAAAGTATAACTCATTGATGTCGCAATACCATGGGACACCAGAGTTGAAGAGAAAGAGAGGGAAAAATGGATAAGTATCAAGATCTGAAAATAGAAATAAGAAGGATATGGGATATGCCAGTGGAAATCGTACCCATAATCATAGGAGCACTAGGCACGATCCCAAGATCCCTGAAAACGAATCTAGAAAAACTAGAGGCTGAAGTAGCTCCAGGACTCATGCAGAAGAGTTGAATCGATTAGAAACGGCACACATAGTAAGAAAAGTGATGGACTCCTAAGGAGGCAGGATGCAACCCGGAACCCCACACTATAAATATCACCCAGTCGAATTGGAGGACTGTGATAGAGCAAAAAAAAAAAAAAAAAAAAAAAAAAAAAAAAAAAATAATAATAATAATATTAATAATAATAATAATAATAATAATAATGATAATAATAATAATAATAATAATAATAATAATTATTATTATTATTATTATTATTATTTTTTTTTTTTTTTTTTTTTTTTTTGCTCTATCACAGTCCTCCAATTCGACTGGGTGGTATTTATAGTGTGGGGTTCCGGGTTGCATCCTGCCTCCTTAGGAGTCCATCACTTTTCTAACTATGTGTGCCGTTTCTAGGATCACACTCTTCTGCATTAGTCCTGGAGCTACTTCAGCCTCTAGTTTTTCTAGATTCCTTTTCATGGATCTTGGGATCGTGCCTAGTGCTCCTATGATTATGGGTACGATTTCCACTGGCATATCCCATATTCTTCTATTTCTATTTTCAGATCTTGATACTTATCCATTTTTTTCCCTCTCTTTCTCTTCAACTCTGGTGTCCCATGGTATTGCGACATCAATGAGTGATACTTTCTTCTTGACTTTGTCAATCAACGTCACGTCTGGTCTGTTTGCACGTATCACCCTATCCGTTCTGATACCATAGTCCCGAGGATCGTTGCCTGATCGTTTTCTATCACTCCTTCAGGTTGGTGCTCGTACCACTTATTACTGCAAGGTAGCTGATGTTTCTTGCACAGGCTCCAGTGGAGGGCTTTTGCCACTGAATCATGCCTCTTTTTGTACTGTGTCTGTGCAAGTGCCGGGCATTCACTTGCTATGTAGTTTATGGTTTTATTTTTCGTATTGCACTTCCTACATATGGGAGAGATGTTATTTCCGTCTATCGTTCTTTGAACATATCTGGTTTCTTAGGGCCTGATCTTGTGCCGCTGTTATCATTCCTTCAGTTTCTTCTTTAGCTCTCCCCTCTGTAGCCATTGCCAATTGTCATCGCTGGCTAGTTCTTTAGTCTGTCTCATGTATGTCCGTGCATTGGTTTGTTGTGCCAGTCCTCTGTTCTGTCTGTCTTTCTCCTGTCTCTGTATATTTCTGGGTCTTCGTCTACTTTTATTAGTCCTTCTCCCATGCACTCTTGAGCCCCTCATCTTCACTGGTTTTCAGATATTGCCCCAGTGCTCTGTTTTCGATGTTGACGCAGTCCTCTATACTTAGTAGTCCTCTCCCTCCTTCCTTTAGTGTTATGTATAGTCTGTCCGTATTTGCTCTTGGGTGTAGTGCTTTGTGTATTGTCATATGTTTCCTGGTTTTCTGATCTATGCTGCGGAGTTCTGCCTTCGTCCATTCCACTATTCTTGCGCTGTATCTGATTACTGGCACTGCCCATGTGTTTATGGCTTTTATCATATTTCCTCATTGAGTTTTGACTTGAGTATCGCCTTGAGTCTCTGCATATATTCTTTCCTGATCGTGTCCTTCATCTCTTGGTGTTTTATATCCCCTCCTTCCATTATTCCCAGGTATTTGTATCCTGTCTCATCTATGTGTTTGATGTTGCTCCCATCTGGTACCTTTATCCCTTCAGTTCTCGTTACTTTGCCTTTTGTATGTTGACTAAGGCGCATTTTTCTATTCCAAACTCCATCCTGATGTCCCCAGATACAATCCTTACAGTCTGGATTAGGGTATCTATTCCCTGATGCTCTTACCATACAGCTTGATGTCGTCCATGAACATCAGATGGTTGATTCTGTTGCCTCTTTCTTGAGTTGGTACCCGGCATCCATCTTCTGTAGTACTTTTGTCATGGGTAATCATGGCTACTACGAAGAGTAGTGGGGACAGTGAGTCGCCCTGGAAGATCCCTCTCCTGATATTAACCTCTGCTAGTCTTATTCCAGAGCTTGTAAGTATTGTATTCCAGTTGCGCATTGTATTTTTGAGGAAGCTGACGGTTTGTTTTCCTCTGCCCCATATATTTTAAGGCATTCTATTAGCCATGTGTGTGGTATCATGTCGAAGGCTTTCTTATAGTCTATCCATGCCATGCTTAGGTTGGTTTTCCTTCTCCTACTGTTCTTCATTACCATTTTGTCTATCAGGAGCTGGTCTTTTGTGCCCCTACACTTCCTTCTGCAGCCTTTCTGTTGGTGGGGGATGGTGTTGTCTCCTCTAGGTAGTTGTATAGCCTTTCACTGATGATACCTGTTAGTAACTTCCACATTATGGTAGGCAGGTGATAGGCCTGTAGTTACTGGCTATATTTCCCTTACTCTTGTCTTTTTGTACTAAGGATGTTCTTCCTGTGGTCATCCATTTGGGTGCTTGGTGATTTGAGATACAATGCTGGAGTTGTTTCTGCTATTCGTGGGTGTAGGGCCTTGAAGTTTTGAGCCAGTATCCATGGACTTCATCGGGACCTGGGGCTTTCCAGTTTGGCATTTTCTTTAGTTGGTGTCTGACTGTGTCTGTCGTGATCTCTGAATCTTTGTTTTATTCTCCCTGTTTCTTCTTCTTCTTCATTATTATTATTATTATTATTATTATTATTATTATTATTATTATTATTATTATTATTATTATTATTATTATTATTATTACATTATTATAAAAATTGACAACCCTTTGACACAAACACATAAATGAAAATTCAAAAAAAAATATGTGAAGAAATAAGATAGCAGAGGAAGATTGTAAAGACTAATCGTACGAGAAAGTTCGTAAAAGAACAGTAAACAAGAAATAAGCTAAAGAACTCGGGACCAGAAGTGTTGCTTTTCGAGATCTGCAAAATGAGCACTGGAGGAATTTAATTTAATTCGCCCGATGAGGAAAGTGAACGTTTTTTTTTTCGTTTGTTTCAGGGTGTATTTTATTATTATACTGAGCGAACGAGTGAGCATTAAAAGTCTTATTCTTTATAAATTCACCCTACCTGAGATCTTCACACATTACTGAAATCAAGAGAAACGCGTAGAAAGAGGAAAAATTCATACGAATCCATCCATCGTGTCTTTCGTAAGTAAATGATGTAAGGATGATGTACATCTTATAGAAGCATATTATTGAAGGCTTTGGTTAGTACGATTGCTCTCTCACGAAACGAATTTATTTGCCAATAATAATAATGCCTGTATTCTAGAGGTCCTCTCTGCGCCCCTGTTGCTTAAATTGGTAAATAAAAGTTCCACTTCAGGAAAGTGTTGAGGTTTAGTCGTTAATTTTTTTTTCCATACTTTTACAAATCTTTAGCTGTTTTTCAAGCTTTGCTTTTCTGCGTTTTCTGAGGACGTTTGGTGGTTTATTTTCTTAAGAATGATGCTAAATTCGCTTACCGAATCGAGAAAGAAGTCGTAGTTTATTATTATTATTTTACGATTTTACTATATAAAATAGTACAGACTACCGTTAGACAAATACGCACACACACAAACACAAACACATATATACATCATATAAATATATATATATATATATATATATATATATATATATATATATATATATATATATATATATATATATATATATATATATATGTATATACGTTATATATAATATATGTATGTATATATAAAAATGAAGAGGATATCCTGAAACCAATAACAGCTAATGAAAATGTTTGTCAAGGGAGAATGTGTATAAAGGTAAAATGTGCGAAAGTAATAGATTTATGGGGGTAAATGAAAACCAGGAACCTGGAACAATAAATGATATGAACAGACAGAGTAAGAATGGAGAATGTAGTTGAACGTAAAAGTATTTGGAAGTAAATATAATCGATGACTGTAGGATGAGAAAAGACGCGAGTTGCAGAAAAGGCTTATTGAGAAAGGTAAACAAAGTGAGTGTTAGCCTTTTGGTAGGGAACTCGAATTGTTTATAGAAAACGGGTTTCATGTATTAGGTGACTTAAGCGACCACGTTCTTCAGTGAGTGATTGGGGATCTTGAGTGAGATTTAAAAAAAAATACTGAGGGCGCAGAGGTATGAACTTTACGTGTGAAGTCGTAATTAACAGGGTGGGTGGGAAATATTTAAAATACATTGAAGTTGTAAATATATCAGGATATAGGTGAAAGGTGTGATCAAAGTATACCTTCAGTTGCTCGATCAAGCGCGAACAATGAACGAATGAAAGGAGGTGGTTAAAAAAAGACATTTTTTTTCAGAGGTTAGATGGGAAGGAGAAGAAGACCAATGAAGGGTTGGAAAAAAGTCGTAAATGCGGTAATGAAGAGAAAGGGATTTAGACGCCAAAAACGCCAAAAAAAACAAACAAAGAAACTAACTGCATGATACATAAGAATACGTCTGTAATGAAGTGGTTAATGTCATGGAAGTTTCACTGTTTCAGAGGTTTATTTTTATTTCGGGTCCAGTAATTAAAGTGGAAACATGACTATGAATGTTGCGTTTTCAATGGAATCACGAACTGTTAGACAGAACAACTTTACACACAAAACACAGACACACACACATATGTAGACATATATATATATATATATATATATATATATATATATATATATATATATATATATATATATATATATATATATATATATATATATATATATATATATATGTAAGGCCTAGGGGTTTTGATTAATAATATATTGTTCGTGCGTTCTCTGTGATCTATGGAATGTGGAGAACAGTGCAGGAGTGACGACCTGAGAGTAGCTGATCAATGAGTTTCTGGGGGTGGCGTGAGATAAAAATGCTTAGTTCGTCGAGTCAATGTACGACAGTTTATGAACTCTTCTCAAAGTGCCTTTGGGAAACTGGTTGTAGCCAGTAATATGAGGCGTTGTCGAAGTGTGCATTCGTATGTGCGTGTGCGCCTCTTCTATTCATAATGTATCACTAGCCAAGTCTATGGGAAGACTTGCACAGAGATTCGTGGGGGAGGCAAAGCCATGATGGCAGATGCCAAAGTGTTTTTATTTATCAGTGAGTGATATTCCGGTTGGGAATGGGTAAGTGTTACCTTTACTTTAGCCAAAGGGATGGCTTGTTTGATATCTTGTAAGATGTTCCATTTTATTAACTTTGTCTTTAAACTTGTGTGTGTACTTACCGGGATGTGTTCTGTATCTTTGGAACAGACGGATCTGGATTTCGGGGGGATAAAGAGTTCCCGGAGGGGTGTGGACTTTTGGGTGACTTGACAATGTACTGTTTTTGAGTTAGTCTGTAAGACTGGATTACTGGTTATTTGATTTATTTGTTCTTGTAAATAAACGTTATGTTATGATGCAACTCTCTCATTTTCATTACTGTTAGAGAGAGAGAGAGAGAGAGAGAGAGGGGGTGATTCCTTAGAGAGAGAGAGAGGGATTACTGGATTCCTTGGAGAGAGAGAGAGAGAGAGAGAGAGAGAGAGATAGGTTGTGTGTGTAATGGAGTAATGAGGTCTGCCTTCCGTTTCGTGTCCACGCTTACCTTATGAATACTGGGGGTTCTTCTCCCATGTTATAGTGGTGGCAGACGGTTAAAGAGGGGATATAAAAGTTTTTTTCTTTTCTATGCCTAGGAACGCCAATGTAGAGATGGGTGGCCAGTTAGAAAATAAAAGGGGGTAGGGGTAGAAAATATCCGTCCGTGGGATGGGGGGATGAGGAAAGAATTTCTATTAGGGTCATCAAATTTGCCCGTACCGAGATTCTTCAGGGCGGGAGTCGTGAGACAAGCAACTCAGTCTAGTTCATGAGTGACGGTTGCTAGGTGCGTTTTCGCCAATCGCGTTTGTATTGTGCCGACGAGATTTACGCGTTTTACGAAGAATTTCGAGTTCCTTTTATTCCCATTTAGGAGTGGTGAGTGTTAAACTATTGTTTTGAAGGAGTGGGTTTTTGTTTAAATATTTCAGGGTTATGGGATTGGTTCAAGAGGTCAACAATTTTTTCTTGTCTTTTAGTGACGTGTTTTCTTTATTTGCACGTGTTTGTAATAGACGTATGCATTCGTCTTTGTTTAAAACATAGGAGTGTATTTTTCTATGCATGTGAACTGTGCTTGGATAATCATATCTGGCTTAGTGACACAGAGCGGCCACAATTTTACGGGCTCAGCACATTTCTGCAGAGAGGCGCCTTGCATTGCGAGGGTACGGGCATCCCTTGGGAGGGTAGTTGCATGGGTACCACTAGCCTCCCTCGAGAGATAGTGCATGGGATGGGTACTAGTGTATACCTTGGGAAGGGGTCCTCAGACACTGTTTCAAAGGGAGATGGGGGGTATTACTGGTGTGCCTCGGGCTGTTCTGCCGCTCGACTGAGGGGTTTGTTTCTCACGGGGGGGGGGGGGGTGGGGGGGAAAGTTTGTTTTTTTTCTCAGTCTGGGTGAACTCCCCCTTTTCCTTTTTTTTCTTTGTGTTGGGATAGATGGATTTGGCCTTGACATTGAATGCTAAGATATCAGCTGATTGATTAGTTGATGAAGTGAAATGCCCGTAGAGTCTTTTTTTTTTTTTTTTTAAGAAAAGAGATTTTTTTTTTCTCTCTTGGACGAAGAGAAAAGGAAATAAAAAGAGATTTTTCTTTTCCGTGAATGAGGGGAAAAGTAGTTAACATGCACGGGATGTGGTTATATGTTTCTTGTGCCTTGAAAGACACAAATATGAGGGGGATACAGATTATTTTTTTTTATTGTGTTGGAGAAATTACTTTGAAATGCCGATGATTGGTGTTGTATCTGTGTTGTGTGGCAATGGTGTTATGTCATGGTGTTGTATGCTGGAGAAATTGTATGTCATAGGATTCAGCAATACTGTTTTATGCTATTTGAATTTCACCCTTACTTGAGATTTTTGCAAGAGAATTATTGCTATGAAGAGTTATTATTATTATTATAATTGTTATACTTGAGATGTGTCACGGGAGGTTTGCTTAAGTATAATTATCATTACGGGAGACATAATTTACGAGAGAGTTTTGAGGATAATTTCATGGGGGTTATTATTTAATAATTATTACAGATAATTATTCATGGATAATATTACGATGAATTAATGGGAAAAGTCTTGTGTTAATTATTTGTTGAGTTTTTGTAACTTTGGAGAATATTTTCAGTGATTCACGGGGATGAGTTTTTTGTTTTTTTTTTTTTTTTTTCTGAATCTTGATGAATCTGACTGAATCTTGGTGAATTGTGTGGAATTTTGCTGAACTTTTGCTGAATTTTGTGCTGAATTTTTGAGAATGGACAAGCATTAACATTGGTGGTATTTTTTGTACTGATACTGATGATTTTGATGATAGCAATTCTTTTGGTGATTTTATGATAATGATATTTCTGATACTGATTTTTTATGTACTAATACGTGGTGTTTTAATGCTATCAAGGGAGGTGAAATCTTTTTTAATTTTGGGAGGAACTAACAACACATTACTCTTTTTTTTTTGTTTTCCTCTTTTTTTTTATGAGTTCAGCAGATAATTGCTTGACATCTAGTGAGTTATGGGAGATAGTTAATGGTGCCGTTGATTTTTCTTTTTTTTTTTTCCTTTTTTGGAAGTTAGCCATAGCTGACACAAGTTTTTTTTTTACCGAAGGGTGAATTTGAATTTTATTTTTCTCTCCAGTTAGTGTGAATATTGTCTCAGTTCATGACTTAGAGTCATTGTTCGGGAACGTGTTCGTGTTTTAGCTATTTGATGCTATAGAGAAATATATGGGAGAATTTTTTGCACGTTTTGAATGCATACGTAATGGCACTACATTTTTTCTCTGGATATTTATGTTCCAGAAATTGTGAGTTTTCTTGCACAATACCTTGGTTGTATTTGTGACAACTTTGTGAGAGATAGGAAACTTGGTTAAGTTTTCTAGTGGCTTATGTCAGTGCATATGGAGAAGTCTTTGCTTAGACACTTTGAACTTGGAGTTCTGTTATAATGACGTTGTGGGCACGTTGGTGGTTTTTCTAGAATTTTCTAGACAGTTTTATTTGCCGAGTTTTTGCCCTTTTTTAGCAGTTATGCTAAATGGAGAGAAGTTTTTATAGTTTTACTATACTGAGTTTATTCTCTGGAGAATTGGAGTTAGAATTTAGTATAATTGGAGGTATATATATTTTGGAGTTATATTTGAGATATAATATATGGGAGATATATTTTTTTTGGCCATTGTTGATATTTGCCAATGGTGATGAGAGCTATGTTAGTTCAATTATTTTTGCAGCCATCTTTGTTGCAAATGGAGACACCATATTTGGAGATTATGGGGTAATATTTGTGAGTGTGTGAGTTAGTTGCCTTGAGTGCACATTTTTTGGAGATATATTTTTGGAGCCTTGTTTTGTTCCACATGGAGTTATTGGGGAAATAGAGGTAAATATTTTGTATTTGCCGAAATAGAGGTGATTATTCTCTATTCTTGGAGTGGTGTTTTTTTTCTACTGACATGTGGCTATTGGAGAAATAAGAGAATAATATAAGGGGGTTGGTTATTCCAACCAAATGGAGGAAAATATTTTTATAACCGGAGTGGTGTTATTATTAATATTGGTGTCTCATAACCCCCTTTCCTGTGGTTATGGAGTTTTTTTGAGCAAAGAGAAGATTTCTGTGGTTCTCTTTTTTGATTTCGTGGACTATTAGAGGCGAATGGCATTACTGCATTACGAGTCCTATGGTAGATGTGTGTGCATTTTTTATGTTCACAAAGTGTGTTATTCTGGGAGAAATATAATTTGGGCAAAGTCATGTTGAGAGAATAAGTCTTCGAGACAATTTTTGAACACATTAGTCATATCCTGGAGTTAATTCTGTGAAAAATGTGTCAGTAGACCGTTTTTTTTTCTAGAGGATCATGAGTTTCCAAACTTATGTGTCTGACTAGACAATTTTTGTGCTGTGTTAGTTAGCATACGTCCGCAGGCGATTTTTCTGCTGACAAGCGATGTGATGACGCTGTTGCTGTTTCTTTTCTTCTGATGGTTGACAGATCAGAATTTTTGCAATATCTGGAAATGTTGGCTATAGCATTTCACGAAAGCGCATGTGTGAGATTGCTTTCTGGCAAATTCGTGGCTTTACATGGAGCATTTCTTGGGAAAAACGCGGGAGTTATGCATATTATACATGTATTATGTATTTTGTGATTGGGGAAATCTACTTGTGATTATCCTTTTTTTTTTATTGTTTTTCTTCCTTTTCCTATTGAGAGATATGATGGGGATTGAGCTTAAGTAGCATTTCTTTTTTGGACGGGAAATTTGATTTTACCGAGGAGATGTAATTTTTCTGGGGTTGTTACTTAAGTAATGGGGAGTTTGGACATCAAGTCTCACTGTGATTAATTATTGAGCAGTAAATGGGTTTTTGCTGTTAAAAGTTGGAGATTTTTACTGATTTTGTGGGTTGTTTAAATTTCAGGAAACTTGCAAGAACATTTTGGGTCTGGGTGTTACGTGATTCTTTTCTTTCTTGAGCTCGTTACGATTTTTTTCTTTTGTTTTTTTTTTCTTGTGAGCACATTTCGAGTTCGAAATGTGAGTGCAGAATTCCGTGGAGTTGCTGTGATTTCTGAGTTGTGTGTGTGCTGATGTGCAAGTTTGGAGAAATTGAGTTGGAGAACTTGATTTTTGTTTTTTTTTCTTAGAGAGTTGTGATAATGACTTGTCATTTAGTAGTCATATTAAGGGAGTTAATTGGAGACGTTCAGTTGGTATTTCTGACTTTTTGAGATCATTGTTTGATAAAGGTAGTATGTTTGGGTTAATTTTCTTAGATTGACCAAAGACTTGACTGACATACTAAACACACGCCCAAAGAAAAAAGTCGTTCCCCGACACCAGCAAGACGTCCACCAGCCATGAAGAGAGGTTGCTGCCATGTTGTCCAGGTGATGATTCAAGTATTTCCATGATGGGTGAAAGGAGAATTCAACAGCGTGTT
>NC_061090.1:560062-562562 GCF_015104395.2 Macrobrachium nipponense | reverse complement strand
TACTGAAGCGACTTTTCTTACAAATCGATTCTCTGTCATCAACTGAACGGGCATTCTTTTTGGATGCAAGCAATTGACTGCACCAGCCGTAACAACAAGAAGTAAAAAAAATTGAATTTGTCCAAACATCTGAAAACACACACACACTCTCTCTCTCTCTCTCTCTCTGGTCTCAAAGGACAAATGCTTGTGCGTTCAGGTACCAATAAATAAATCTGCGTTAGATCTCCGAACCGGACGAAGAGGTTTGTTTCTTAGAATCCAGTTTGACGAACTTTTCCAATGCTTGAAAATTTCGGTATAATTCAATTTTGGAATCCAATAAAAAAAAACACAATCCGACTAAAATGATTATTATACAGGGCGTCCATAAAGTCCCAGTACCATGCTAAGCAATAAATAACCTGTAATGCTTATATAATTACTGTAAAACGCATTATTACAATATTAATAATTTACTTTCAGCTCGTCATTCTGCATCTTGATCAAGTGAGAACAGAATTGTTATGACGGCATGTTTTTGTTATAGAAACCAGGCCTTGTTCTTCGTTGATTAATTATCCTCAGAAAAGAATTGAATGATAATTGTAGTTATCACAAAAATAATCATTCTGTATTTCAAGGCGGGCATGTCAACAGATTACTTCAGGAAGATTACCCTGGTGATCTTATTAGGACAAAAACAAAAAATTACGGGACTTTGGACTTGTATTACCAGCTTAATCCCTAGTCGAAGTCTTTTTCCAACGGCTCATTTCATAACCTAACTCTAAACCCCCGCCCCATTTATCCGCGCGGGGGGGGTGTGGGTGGTGTGTCTAAAAAAATTTGTTTCGTACAAGGCATTGATATTTCTCCATTAAAAATTTCCAAGCCTTTGGTGACGTGAAGACCACCGAATGTGAGATTCCTTCAGAGGGCAAAAAACTTCTTTTTTTGGGTAGAAATAATTCGAGAAGCAAATCTTGCCAAGAAACACTGGGGAAGGGAAAGGGAAAAATAATTTATATCTGACTCTAATCCTCCCATTTCCCCTGGTGGGAGGGGGGGGAAGGGGGGAATGGGATAAAAATTTTGTTTGGCGGAGAGGAAGACACTGACTTTCTCCATTAAACATTTGCAAGCCTTAGGTGACGTAAGGGACACCGAGACGGAGACTCCTTCAAAGGTCAAAACTTAATTTTCGGGCGGAAAAAAATCTGAGAACCAATCCTGCTGGGAAATAAGAAGCGCCGAGAGATGAGGTTAGTTGAGTGAAAAATAGACATGGCTCCATGAATATCATATGCATTTACAAGAGCGAAGGCAAAATGCATTCGCTAAGGGAAAGTGCCACACGACAGCGAGAGACGAACGCGTATTAAAACATTCATACTTTTGTATGACAGACTACACTCGGTGCAAATAGGTAAGCTAACATCAGAGATGAATCCAGGCTTAGACGCGAAGTGGTGAATTATCTAGATCATATTTTCTTTTTCATTGTAGCACAGAAACCTCCATTTATGACGAGTAGTTGTTTACACTGATCTGGCCTTATGCAAGTGTGGACACCTTCCCTTTGATCAGCCTGTGGAGAAATTAAGTTGATATAAATCTTTCCTCTTTCTTCCAGACCCACACAACATCAGCGCCGTAAAAGAAAAACTTTACCCTTAAGACTGGTTTACACTACGCACTTTTGTGGTGCGCCCGGTCTGTTTACGGCGTTGGGATGGCAAGAAACCACATGAAAACCGCACTATAAACGCACCAAAAAAAAGCGCGCCAGCACTCCGGGGGCGGGGCAGGCGAAAGACCGCAGTTTAAAGCCGCGCGACCCCGCCGCCCGGATTTTAAATCATTTCAAATTTCTGCACGGCGTCTGCGGAGTGGATGAACTTGCATGAAGCCGTAAGCGGTGTCACGGCCCGGCCCCGCAACAAAAGGGGGTAAGAACCGGCTTGGTTGCCGTGCAACACCCGACGTGGTTGCGATCGTGGTGCGACGTCGTACCACCCTCAAGGGAGTTGGTGACGGATGGGTTACGGATGCCGTGCGGTGCCCGTGAGTGCCCTTACGGGCGCTTTCATACACCAAAAGAGAATTTAAATTGTTGATTAGAATAATCTAACAATCGTTTTCATATCAACGTCCATTTTTGATATATGAAATACGGCGAGAAAGAAGAATTTCGCTTCTAGCTTTTTCTGAGTTAATCTGTAACAGATAAAACAAAAACACCAGGAACCTCCCCCTAACCACCACCCCCCTTAAAAAATAATGAGAAAATGATGATAACCACACAAACAAACACACACACACAATGGTTGGCAACCTTGCTTATCTTGAGCCCTACAAATAGCGTCAAAATAACTATGGTCATCGTTGCACTAGGATTAAAAAATTTAATGATTAGACATAATATAAGTCGATAAATAAAAAGAAGCGTGTATAGGTGGAATGAATAGGTACGTTGTATTAGAAGAAAGATGACGCGAGAGGTAAAAATAAAAAAAAT
>NC_061090.1:545062-552562 GCF_015104395.2 Macrobrachium nipponense | reverse complement strand
GTCTCTATTGAATCTTTCTTTTGACTAAACTACTCTCCTTGTCTTTATGATATGCTGAAATCTTGGTGATCTCAAAGAGTGAGCCAATGCGATATCTACTTCCAAGGGAATAAATACTTGACAACAAAGTCCTCAATTTACTCTGAAATATTCAGTTCTGTATGCATTATGTGTAGAAAACGCTTATGGACATATACCTTAAATGTCCTAGGAATCACATGCCGACTCTTTGAAGATGCAATCAAAGGGGGGTCGAAATCATAAATTACTGATCTGTCGTCTTCTCGTGTCATATCTTACTATAATGGGAGTAATGTCTGTTCGTTCCGTCTGTCATTCAATCACGGCCAAACGGCTTGTCCGATGGGCATGGAACTTGGCACGGTTATGTTGGGGACCCCTAAGATGGTTTATAATGTGTCCTACCTCACCCCCCCCCCCCCCCATCACCACCACCTCTGAAGGGGTGAGGGTGAAGGGGATTACTTGAAAAGGAGCAGGTTCTGCCCGTGAAACGAGGCTGTTTGTGCCCGTAGACTTAATTAGTTTACGAATTTTCATACATAGTAATTTCTGTATGCATAAGTTTGCTTGTTCGTATTAATTATAGTTTAATAACATTACCCTCTGTCACTTATAATCGTTTAATGTTCTTATTTTTTTCTGCTTAATGGAAAGGTCATGATTACAAAGGCGGACTCGCCACGAAACGTATCCTAGATTCAACGTGCAATAAAAAGTCACATGACTGCCATAAGATCATAAGAAAGTTTAATAACAAGACGACTGAGAAGCCACAGCTAATCTCTTATTCGTTTCCGACGTTCCCTGAAGGAATGTAATTTACGTAAATGCAATAACGACTCTGAACCTTTTTACGCCGAGTTAGTTCTCGAAATTGAATGAATCACTTCAACACTGCGAAATTATTTCTACAATCTCCAAGTTTCTTACATTTTCAGATAAAAATGGACTTGACGGCTAGTTGGCTACAGGGTAAGTTGGCACACTCAAAATAACTTTAAAGTTTACCAATGGATGACTAATACATTTACTGTGTAATTGCCACGTAGTTCCTCAGTTACCAGGAAATTTCTGTAGAGATAGAACGTAGGAGCTCGAATTTATGAGACAAATGTTGATATCGATGATAGTAAGTAAATTCTTTTATCTTTGTGTTATTTGCTATAACATCTATACATTCATGAAAAATTATTTTTTAGTTATATCATGTTTTCCTTATGGTTTAAAGATTCTATACCATTAAAATTAATCATTCAAGGCATCTTGGTGTGGAATGGTAAGTGTTTTTGTACCAAATGTAGGGATGGGGCAAGTTGGCTCAAAACAAATAGGGCAAGTTGGTACGTGTACAGACTTGCCTCATGTTATTTGATAACAATAGCTAGCCTATTTATTTATATAATTTACGTTTTGTTTCTGAATTTTTGGAAGGATAATGCCATTAGTGTCCTATCATTTCCTCAAAATTGTTCATACAAGTTGCAACCCCCTGATGTTAGTGTTAATTGACCTGTGAAGAAATGTGTTAACAGGGCATGTGATTCGTGGATGACTTGTAATCCAGGATCAAGTATGCCCATCTGTGATATTGCTGGTAATGTTTCCTCGGCTCTACCTCTAGCTGTCACTTATTCTGATGTTTTCAATGGGTTTAGGATCGATGGAATTTCAACTTTGAATACAGACTATTTCAAGATTTAAATTTTACGGGAGGTTATGTAACAGATTGAGAGATGTCCGAAAAGACACATGGGCTTAAGATCAGTCGATACAGAGTTTAAGAACTGCTCCTGTTGATTCAGAAGAAAGCTCAGCTGAAGACAGCCTGTGTTTGGTAAGCCAGGAGAGGTGTGGGTCCAGTGCAGGGCATGTAACATGTGGGAGTAAGAAGACTACTGATGAAGATTTATTTGACACCTGCCACAATTACAACTAGATGATGATCTGAAGTAATACTAATGACATATTTTGTATTCTGGAAATTCAGAGGGTATTTTTGCTATTTATTTTAAATGCAATGTAGAAATTTTCTTTTAATTATCAATGTGCCAATTTACCCCATAATGTGTCCCAAACGTACCCCGTATACGGTGCAAGTTGGACACGAAAAAGCTATTTTTTTCTAAAGCTTATTGTGACCTTATTTTGAAAGTAAACAACAATTATTTTGCTATATGATAAAGACGAATGTTAATATTTTTCAGTGGTGGTAAAAATTTTTCAAAAATGTTTGTTTTATATTCGCAATAACCAAAATTGTAAAAAGTGTGCCAACTAGCCCCGGTCTCCCCTAAGCAATTATTTTCATATTTCTCCATCTAAACTTCCCCACCTTCTAGATGAGCAAGGTTTTCAGCATTAGCTAAAAATGGATGTTTATCGGCCTTCCTGTATTTCTCTTTACCTTCTCTTAATGCCTAATGAGCACAGTATCTTTGGAGGCTTGAATTTCAAGTCAGTGGCCCCCGTCGACATATGAATACCGTTCATCTTCTGAATAATAATAATAATAATAATAATAATATAATGATAACAATAATAATAATAATAATAATAATATAATAATAAAATATAATAATAATAATAATGATAATAATAATAATAATAATAATAATAATAATAATAATAGTAATAATAATAATGATAATTACTGTCGTTTTGGTGATCAGTTGCTGATGACGAGGTTCCATTTACGTCGTTGTCGTTTATTCCTCATTTTGCTATTTAAACCCATAGCTCGACCCTACCCATCAGGGATAGGTACTCATTTACAGCTGAGTAGACTGAGGAAATTATGGTAAAGATCCTTTCCCAAGGAATCAACGAATAGCAGAACAACTCCAGCATTGTATCTCAAATCACCAAGCACCCAAATGGATGACCACAGGAACGAACATCCTTAGTACAAAAGACAAGAGTAAGGGAAATATAGCCAGTAACTACAAGCCTATCACCTGCCTACCAATAATGTGGGAAGTTACTATACAACTACCTAGAGGAGACAAACACCATCCCCCACCAACAGAAAGGCTGCAGAAGGAAGTGTAGGGGCACAAAAGACCAGCTCCTGATAGACAAAATGGTAATGAAGAACAGTAGGAGAAGGAAAACCAAACCTAAGCATGGCATGGATAGACTATAAGAAAGCCTTCGACATGATACCACACACATGGCTAATAGAATGCCTGAAAATATATGGGGCAGAGGAAAACACCATCAGCTTCCTCAAAAATACAATGCGCAACGGGAATAAACAATACTTACAAGCTCTGGAATAAGACTAGCAGAGGTTAATATCAGGAGATGATCTTCCAGGGCGACTCACTGTCCCCACTACTCTTCGTAGTAGCCATGATTCCCATGACAAAAGTACTACAGAAGATGGATGCCGGGTACCAACTCAAGCAAAAGAGGCAACAGAATCAACCATCTGATGTTCATGGACGACATCAAGCTGTGGTAAGAGCATCAAGGAAATAGATACCCTAATCCAGACTGTAAGGATTGTATCTGGGGACATCAGGATGGAGTTTGGAATAGAAAAAATGCGCCTTAGTCAACATACAAAGGCAAAGTAACGAGAACTGAAGGGATAGAGCTACCAGATGGGAGCAACATCAAACGCATAGATGAGACAGGATACAAATACCTGGGAAATAATGGAAGGAGGGGATATAAAACACCAAGAGTGAAGGACACGATCAGGAAAGAATATATGCAGAGACTCAAGGCGATACTCAAGTCAAAACTCAATGCCGGAAATATGATAAAAGCCATAAACACATGTGCAGTGCCAGTAATCAGATACAGCGCAGGAATAGTGGAATGGACGAAGGCAGAACTCCGCAGCATAGATCAGAAAACCAGGAAACATATGACAATACACAAAACACTACACCAAGAGCAAATACGGACAGACTATACATAACACGAAAGGAAGGAGGAGAGAGGACTACTAAGTATAGAGGACTGCGTCAACATCGAAAATAGAACACTGGGGCAATATCTGAAAACCAGTGAAGACGAGTGGCTAAAGAGTGCATGGGAAGAAGGACTAATAAAATAGACGAAGACCCAGAAATATACAGAGACAGGAGAAAGACAGACAGAACAGAGGACTGGCACAACAAACCAATGCACGGATAATACATGAGACAGACTAAAGAACTAGCCAGCGATGACAATTGGCAATGGCTACAGAGGGAGAGCTAAAGAAGGAAACTGAAGGAATGATAACAGCGGCACAAAGATCAGGCCCTAAGAACCAGATATGTTCAAAGAACGATAGACGGAAATAACATCTCTCCCATATGTAGGAAGTGCATACGAAAAATGAAACCATAAACCACATAGCAAGTGAATGCCCGGCACTTGCACAGAACCAGTACAAAAAGAGGCATGATTCAGTAGCAAAAGCCCTCACTGGAGCCTGTGCAAGAAACATCAGCTACCTTGCAGTAATAAGTGGTACGAGCACAAACCTGAAGGAGTGATAGAAAAACGATCAGGCAAAGATCCTCTGGGACTATGGTATCAGAACGGATAGGGTGATACGTGCAAACAGACCAGACGTGACGTTGATTGACAAAGTCAAGAAGAAAGTATCACTCATTGATGTCGCAATACCATGGGACACCAGAGTTGAAGAGAAAGAGAGGGAAAAAATGGATAAGTATCAAGATCTGAAAATAGAAATAAGAAGGATGATGGGATATGCCAGTGGAAATCGTACCCATAATCATAGGAGCACTAGGCACGATCCCAAGATCCCTGAAAAAGAATCTAGAAAAACTAGAGGCTGAAGTAGCTCCAGGACTCATGCAGAAGAGTGTGATCCTAGAAACGCACACATAGTGAGAAATGTGATGGACTCCTAAAGAGGCAGGATGCAACCCGGGACCCCACATAAATACCACCAGTCGAATTGGAGGACTGATAGAGCCAAAAAAAAAAAAAAAAAAAAAAAAAAAAAAAAAAAAAAAAAAAAAAAAAAAAAAAAACCATGAAATAATAATAATAATAAAGTACAGAGACTATCAGAGAAAGCCAAAAAGCATATTTGCTTTAAAGCTAAATTGTTAAAAAAATAAAAACAAAAACTTTAGACTCGGAGCTTTGCAAAAACTTACCCATTTCTGGCTGGCTGGAAATTAAACCTCTCTTTGCAGAAGTAATTAACATTTTTTGTTTAGGATATTCATGCAAAATGTGCACCGTAATTTTTTAGCTCGAGTCTTCTTCATCTGGGCGTGAGGGTGAGGTTTACCTAATTCAGTCTTGTAGGAAAATAAATTAAGAAATTCTAGTTTGAGTCTACGTAAAAATCCACAGAATTCTTGGGGGCTTTTCATTTTTCGTCTGTTATTCGTATTATTATAACTCAATATTATCTACAAATCAATAATATTATTGGATGTTTTAAGGACAAATGTTGCTGCTTAGCTTTAGTAAAACAGTGCAGCAGAAAAAAAGCAAAAAAAAAAAGAAGAAGGCGGAAAATGATAACAATGTCAGACATGTTATGCCTTTACTTCATTATCATTCATTACTACTACCACTACTACTGATACTAATACTACTACTGTACAATCATTACCGTAACACAAGAAAACATTTTGAATTGATAGAATAATAAAAAAAAAAAAAAACTTTCGGATAAGTTACAATTTTGTATTCATATATATATATATATATATATATATATATATAATATATATATATATATATATATATATATATATATATATATATATTTATATATATACAGCAAAGATTTAGAAAAGTATCGTAACGAAATGTAACAAATCAAAAATGGAATGTTCTAGTGTGGAGAAACACAAGTCTTGCTCTGCTGACCTCTCATATATCATATATCAAATAAAGTTAAAAATAAATAAAATACAATTTGCTAAGGTTTGATCTTCTGGAAGGAGGTCATACGGCAGCTCTCTGTTATTTCCCTTGAACAACGGTGGTGCCAACTCTTCTTCAGGCGACATGAGTTTGGAAATGAATAATATCATAGGTATAACACGAATATCGTAGGTATATACCAGAAGATCAAAACGGGAAAATAGAATTCATAGCACATACGAGATAGGAATCTCTCCGACTCATTCTCTCTTTTGCAAAACGCTGTTCGCTAGGTAAAGGATGAGGGATTTGTTTTCAAGGACTGAAAAGAGGAGAGGAGGTGGTTGGACAGCGACTTAAAGAAATCCAGATAACGCGAGAGAAAAGTAAAAGGATCTACAGCTGGAACTGGGAGAAAAACCTCACAGCTCAACTAAGAAGAAGTGGTAAGACTGAAGAAAGGAAGCAGGAATGGAAGAAAAGTCAAAGGCTACATACGTGTGGGGGGGGGGGGGGGGGGGGGGGGGGGGGGGGGTTGCAGCTTGCAGTTGAGGGTCGAAGGGAGGCTGCAAACACTCTTGAATAATGTGCACAGTGCTCCACGCGAGGAGAAAACTTTACTGGTTGTTTGTAGCTTTCGAGAGAGCCCCTGATTGATGCACCCTTCTTTTGTGTGATATTCTCAAAATTGGATCTACTTCGCGAAACCTAAACTTAAGTATCGCGGTACTAAGCTGAAGAAAAACATAGGATGATAGTTATGCTACAAGTACAAACCAAATGGGGTTTTTATCATTGTTACCGACGCAGCAAAGCGAAATGTTTGGGAGTTTTATTTGGAAGTTGCAAGCCTGACTAATTTCTGATTCACTGAAGATTACGAAGACTGCAGTAGATACTGCCTTGGAACAGTTACGTCAGATTAAAAAAGGGTAAACGCAACTCTAGCCAAATTTACAATTAGTATATATGTAAATATATATCTTAGATCCTCTGCCGTCTTCCAGAAATCTTATGAAGAAACTATCAAGTTGATTCGTACAAGAGCGCAGAGAAAGTAATGTACTACCAGGACGCATGACAGAAGAGTGTGATCCTAGAAACGGCACACATAGTGAGAAATGTGATGGACTCCTAAAGAGGCAGGATGCAACCCGGGACCCACCCCACTATAAATACCACCCAGTCGAATTGGAGGACTGATAGAGCAAAAAAAAAAAAAAAAAAAAAAAAAAAAAAAAAAAAAAAAAAAACAAAAAAAAAAAAAAAAAAAAAAAAAAAAAAAAAAAAAAAAAAAAAAATGATAATAATAATAATAAGTAAAGTCAGAGACTATCAGAGAAAAGCCAAAAAAAGCATATTTGCTTTAAAGCTAAATTGTTAAAAAAATCAAAAAACAAAAACTTTAGACTCGGAGCTTTGCAAAAACTTTACCCATTTCTGGCTGGCTGGAAATTAAACCTCTCTTTGCAGAAGTAATTAACATTTTTGTTTAGGATATTCATGCAAATGTGCACCGTAATTTTTAGCTCGAGTCTTCTTCAGATTCTGGGCGTGAGAGGGTGAGGTTTACCTAATTCAGTCTTGTAGGAAAATAAATTAAGAAATTCTAGTTTGAGTCTA
>NC_061090.1:537562-542562 GCF_015104395.2 Macrobrachium nipponense | reverse complement strand
CCTTCTTTTGTGTGATATTCTCAAAATTGGATCTACTTCGCGAAACCCAAACTTAAAGTATCGCGGTACTAAGCTGAAGAAAAACATAAGATGATAGTTATGCTACAAGTACAAACCAAATGGGGTTTTTATCATTGTTACCGACGCAGCAAAGCGAAATGTTTGGGAGTTTGGAAGTTGCAAGCCTGACTAATTTCTGATTCACTGAAGATTTACGAAGACTGCAGTAGATACTGCCTTGGAACAGTTACGTCAGATTAAAAAAGGGTAAACGCAACTCTAGCCAAATTTACAATTAGTATATATGTAAATATATATCTTAGATCCTCTGCCGTCTTCCAGAAATGTTATGAAGAAACTATCAAGTTGATTCGTACAAGAGCGCAGAGAAAGTAATGTACTACTGGCAATTACTAAAGATGTTGAATTTCTCACTCTACCTGTTACGGATTCTCCCGACAAATTTCAGATAATTCCATTTATTTCTGTGTACTTAAAACCATTCGGGAAAAGTAGCTTCTTATCACAATCTAAAATGAATTGAATTTTACCTTTGGGATCTTCGTTAATCAAAGATAAACGGAACTTACTGGACAACGCCAGGTTATCACCTTTTAGCCTTGAGATCAGGCAAAGACGTATAAAATTAAAATACACCAGAAGGCGTGCTTCAAAAGGGGGCTGATTTAGCTAAAGTCTGGGCTTTTAACTTGACTAATTATATTCTAAATAAAACTCAACAGAAGACTGGTTAGCGTCCCTGGGCCAAAAAAAAAAAAAAAAAAAAAACAATAGTGCGTCACTACACGACGAAGCAGCAACTGTGGAATATATTCATGAAGGAAAAAACAACAGAAGCCTGCTTCAAAGGGCACCGTAAGGTAGTGGGGAAATCCAATATTGCATACAAGTTGATGCACAGAAACCATAGTTGAGTAACTCCTCATCTCAAATCGAAAACACCTGTGATTACTTATACCTTATTAAATGTCGTAAAATGTTCAGAAGTCATCCTATTCCTGGCGAAAATTATATTTCACCGAGGAGGATCTTCCGCATATTGATTCTTCAGAAAGATCTTTCAAGGATTTCAGAATAAAGATAAAAAACCGAAAAGATAAAAGTAGGAGAGTTGAATTTTCTGAGGAAAGATGTGTTGATGGCACAGGTAACAGCGCCATTATCTTTACGAAGTGCTAGATTATGTCTTGCAAGAAGTAGAATAAACAATGGCAGCAAATCTTTATATCTTGTCCATGGTTGAAATCTTAAACGTTTATGAAAAATTTTAATTAGAAAATCTAATGGTTTTTATAATGATTATTCTGTAACAATATATAGAAGTTTCAAGATCATATAAAAACGATAAAAAAAATAAACTCGATAACTGACCCTTGACAAAGAAAAACACGAAAGGAAAGTAACTCCCTCCTTGATTCTACAAAAATCGAGACTCAGCCCCGTTTTCCGGGTTTGGTCGGATTACTGGATATTGGATGACTGGGAGCTTCCAGGAGAAGTAGTTTAACTGAACAAACATCAACCGCAGAGAATTTCGTAAACGCCCAGATCTCAGGACAAACTTTTTTTTTTCCTAACGATTTTTTTTTTTACTGTAGGGATTTGCAAAGACATAACAAACATCCAGATCTCAGGACCAACCTTTTTTCCTTAAGAATTGCACCAAGCAATGACTTGGTTTATATTAGCCCCAATAGAAGAATTTTTTTTTTTTTATTGTAGTGATTTGCAAAGACATACCGCAGCAGAAATCAAACAAAATGCGGTAAAAATATAGGAGAGAAGCTGACCAAAAACTGATACGTCCCAAAATTCAACATGAGCTATTTTGTAATAGAATTTAAGGTGAATTCTCATAAACGCGTTATTTGCTATTCGTTTTCTTGCCCCTAAGACTAATCACTACGAGGAAATCCTCTTGAAAAAAAAAAAAAAAAAAAAAAAAGTTTCTACACGCACAACACACACATGTACACACGAGAGAAATCGTATTTTAATCTGATTTTCCTGAGTCTTTAAAGGAATACTAAAGGAATGTTATAATTCAATTCAAATGATCATCTTTATGGTAATTTTCCAATCCTCTCGTCATATCCAGTTTTTCAGAAGACTGTCAAAGCAGCCATCAAATTTTGTTTAAGGAAATCTATAAACCTGAGTGTATCCAAAATGTATGATTCGAAGCACACCACGAACATCATAATTTTAAGCTAAAAATTAATGTTTTGAGAACCGACTAACTGTTTCCATATCCATTGCAGAACACCAGAAAAGGAAAGTGTGGTCGGTGTCCTATTCTTATTTCACTAATCTTATTATTTAATGTTTTTTTTATGAGATCTTGCTTTTGAACATCATATTATGGAGTTTGTTGGGGTTAGTTTTGAAATTATGCCAGTTATTAAAATTAATCTCATATTGCTATATGAAGTGATAAAAATTTGCTTTTATTATTATTCTTATTTCTAGCAAATACAGAAATTATGTATGAAAATTCGTAAAGTAACTAAGTCTACGGGCATAACCAGCCTAGTTTCACTGGCAGGACCAGCTCCGTTTCAGGGAATCCCTTCTCACCCCTACCCCCTTCAGGGGGAGGGGGAAGGGGGAAGGGTCTGGGAAGTAGGATGAAACCCATTATAAATCATCTTAGGGGTCTCCACAATAACCCCGCCAAGTTTCATGCCCATCGTACCAGCCGTTTGGCCGTGATTAAATGACAGACGAACGGACAGACATTATGCCCATTGTAGTAAGATTATTATTATTATTATTATTATTATTATTATTATTATTATATTATTATTTCATCATTCTTTCAATTCCTTGGTGAGGAGCACCTCGGTTAGTAAGGGATTCTGCTAAAACCTTGAGAGTAAAACAAGAACTATTATTATTATTATTATTGTTATTATTATTATTATTATTATTATTATTATTATTATTATTATTATTATTATTATTATTTAGATGCTGAACTCTATTCATATGGAACAAGCCCCATGGTGGCTAGACTCAAAATCCAAGCTTCCAAAGAATATGGAGCTCATCTGGAAACAAGAGAAGGTTAAAGGGAAATGCAGAGGAGCCACCACTGAACATCTCCTTTGTTCGGATAAGCGAAATCTCATTCTCCTTTCACAAAGGAAACACGATAACAATGGCACCGGTGATTTACAGTGAAAAGGGAACGTCCGAAACTCATTGCAACATACTCTTGCGTCAAAACATCTCGCTTCCAAGAACAGGGGGTTGCACGCGAAGGGTATCATTTGCTTTGTCCAAAGAACAACAGCTATAATGTGTTCTCCTGCAAATGAATGTCGACAAATGCATATCACAACGTACCTCCAGAAGATTGCAACAAAAGGTTATTCTAAGGTCAGTTTAATTATATTCATTCAAGGAAGAAAGTCTTAGAATTGCTTCGGTAACCATTCCAGATAAATCAGAATTTTATTTTGCAAAGTACAAATGTCAACTCTTACGAGGATTACGAAAAAACGTGTTCCCTTGAAATGAATAACAATGCTGTTTGCTTATGAAGACAAAACACTTCCAAGGGAATGTTGTTAGGAGGTGAAATGTTTTGTCATCAGGAAAGAGGAAACATCATTGCTTTTCTGAAGGTGAGTCATTAATTGGTTTAAAGATCATCAAGTGGAAAAGTTTCCTTTATAATCAAGGAGGACAAATATTTTTTTTACTGAAGAAACAACAGTTACTTAGTGTAGATTTTCTGTCCCCTCCACCTCCCCTACAAAAAAAAAAAAAAACTCCACTTATTAATACTAATATCACTGCTCGTAATATGAATGAACACATGAAAATATGTATATATATATATTATATATATATATATATATATATATATATATATATATATATATATATATATATATATATATATATATATATATCTATATATATAGATATAGATATAGATATAGATATAGATATATATATATATATATATATAGTATATATATATGATATATATATATATATATATAGATATATATATATATATATATCTATATCTATATATATATAGATATATATATATATATATATATATATATATATATATATATATATATATATATATTATATATATATATTGTTATGAACTCTTAGAGATGGTAATGAGTTCAGAGGTTCTTTAATCCACTTCTAAAGTCCTTACCACTATGGTAATGAGTAGGAACTCATAACCAGAGCATCAACAATCCAAAGTATTTCCTCAAAGAGAAGGATACAGAGACTAAACATATACTTAATTATTTTATTACAACAAAAAGGTCTTATCATTACAAAGAAATCCCTTGAAAGCTGTACTTTAGGGAAGAAAGAGCAAAACAAAAACTCACAATCACAAAAAAATCCAAAAAATACATTCGCCTAGCTAACTATCATACTAAAGTAAAAGAAAAAGTTACTAGGGGGAGATAGAAAACACAGATGCACTGGTCGTACGAAAGTAAGAGACAAAGTAAAGAAAATAGCCTTAAACCTAATCAAACCACACATTCGAATAAGCGTAACTTAGGACTATGAAACCATAATTATCTTGTAGTCAAGAAAAATTAACTATCACTCCACTATTCCAGTGCTTCATAGTAAATCGTCTCTTTAATATTAGCGCGAAGTCTCGTCTTCAACGGTTAACTCCAATTGTGTCACTAAGGATGAAACACCCAACTCAGGGTCGTCTATAAGAGAAGAATATTATAGTAAATACACACAGGGTCTGGGATCTTACCCTCTTCTTCGACCCTGGGAGGCCTCTTTACGACTCCAGAGGTTCAGCTAACTGAGGGCAAGGGCAAAATGACGGGCGAGGTTCGCCTCCAAAAGTACATCAAGCAAGTTAGGGCATCACAACCCCGAAGTATACGTCTTGTAAAGGAAGAGAGCGTCACACGAGTTTCTTTACACAGACCGCAGAGACGTCTACAAAAAGTACTGTTCGTAGGGGG